>NC_084569.2:1752458-1754958 GCF_033978685.3 Nerophis lumbriciformis
GGCGTCAGATTTTTTAGTGGTACGCAAAATCTAGCTGGTGGTACACTTAATTAAATATTCAAACACAGTGTTGCTGTTCAAACTGTGTGTGATGCAACAGTGGCCAAAATTATGAAATATACTTGTTAAATAAAACCTCTGCCTTGTTTTTAATGAATACTTAGGTCTACTACACTACTGTATTTAATGTTGTCATTATGGTGGTACTTAATGAATACTTAGGTCTACTACACTACTGTATTTAATGTTGTCATTATGGTGGTACTTAATGAATACTTAGGTCTACTACACTACTATATTTAATGTTGTCATTATGGTGGTACTTAATGAATACTTAGGTCTACTACACTACTGTATTTAATGTTGTCATTATGGTGGTACTTAATGAATACTTAGGTCTACTACACTACTGTATTTAATGTTGTCATTATGGTGGTACTTAATGAATACTTAGGTGTACTACACTACTGTATTTAATGTTGTCATTATGGTGGTACTTAATGACTACTTAGGTGTACTACACTACTGTATGGTGTCACGAGGAGGGTGAATGAAATGTTATCTGAGGTGGTGAACAAAGTTTCTGAGCGCTGATGTTGAATATTTGCAAGAGTGGAAGTTATTAATAAAACTAAGACAGGAGCATAAAATACATTAGATTGTTATTGTTACATTTGAAAAACAACAACCACAGAATGTGTGCGTTGAAATAGGTCGTCATTTCACAATAAAACGATACAAATACAAATCTGTTAGGCAGCATGTTGCTAACATTGAACGCTTTTGTCCACAAGAGAGCAGCAAAAGCTTTCACTATTTGGAAACTGGAGCACACGCACACACACAAACACACACACACACACACACACACACACACACACACAAGCACACGCACGCGCACAAGCACATGCACAAACATTAATACACGAACTTTGCCCGTTGTGCATCATGTATAGAGGATTTATTTATTTATTTATTTTAATTTTGTCTATTGAGTTTTGAGGCACATACAAATTCCAGGAATATAATCCCCCCGCCCCCCCAAAAAAAAACAAAAAAACAAAACAAACAAACAAACAAGACAACCACAAAATGTAAAAAAATTAAATAAATAAGGGAAAGTAAATAAATAAAAGTAAGTAAATACAAGTACAATAAATAAAAATGTTACCACAGACAACTGTATTCAGGGCAAATATGTAACAGTAAAAGGTCAAATAAATATATCCATCCATCCATCCATTTTCTACCGCTTATTCCCTTTGGGGTCGCGGGGGGCGCTGGAGCCTATCTCAGCTACAATCGGGCGGAAGGCGGGGTACACCCTGGACAAGTCGCCACCTCATCGCAGGGCCAACACAGATAGACAGACAACATTCACACTCACATTCACACACTAGGGACCATTTAGTGTTGCCAATCAACTTATCCCCAGGTGCATGTCTTTGGAGGTGGGAGGAAGTTTTTAATATTTAATTCCTCCTTGTTTTTCAAAATAAGGGCACTGAGGTGTGCGGTAATAAAGACTTAGTCTGGAGCGCTGCTATCTGCAAACATGTTTTGTCCAGTTGAGGATTGTGCAACTATTCAACTATAAATCACTTTATCTGCCGCCGCTCATCCAAATGACAGACATGTGACCTCCTTTTGGCAACACTTCCTGGCTTGGCCTTGTTTGCCACGCAGTACTCTTCTAGTATTTACAAATACTTTTGTCCTTAGGGTCAGAGGTTAGCCAGTCACTTATTTGCCAATCAAACTCCACATAAACAGTCTAATCATTAGCCTCCCTAATGATGATGATGACGATGATGATGATGATGGCCACTTATCAAGCATGGCAGTCTTCACTTGAAAGATACACACATTTCATTGAAAGATACACACATTTCATTGAAAGATACACACATTTCATTGAAAGATACACACATTTCATTGAAAGATGCACACATTTCATTGAAAGATACACACATTTCATTGAAAGATACACACATTTCATTGAAAGATACACACATTTCATTGAAAGATACACACATTTCATTGAAAGATACACACATTTCATTGAAAGATACACACATTTCATTGAAAGATACACACATTTCATTGAAAGATACACACATTTCATTGAAAGATACACACATTTCATTGAACGATACACACATTTCATTGAACAATACACACATTTCATGGCCAATGAATCCAGTCAATCACTCCTAATGTCTGATAAAGGAGGGATGGGCCTCACGGCCTCAAAGCAATATGACCAAAGTACGGCAAATATTTCAACCAAATTCTCCAAATACTATAAAATATATTCTCCAAATACTACAAAATATAACAACTGGACTGAAAGGCGCACTTAAAATCCTTTGAAAAATCCAAAGTGCGACTTATAACCCGGTGCGCCTAATGCACGTATTCATTCTGTTTGAGTTTAACAACCTGGAAGCTATTTGATTTGGTGCATAGTGTAAAGATAAGTGTGACCAGTAGATGGCAG
>NC_084569.2:1764958-1864958 GCF_033978685.3 Nerophis lumbriciformis
GTTAGAGTTGCTTATACGGCCACTCTCAGTGTAAACTGTATCGCTGTTGATCAAGTATGCTTTGCATTCACGTGTGCGTACAGAAGCCGCTCATATCTTGTGACTGGGCGGGCACGTTGTTAGAAGGGATGAAAAGCGGACGTGACGTCAGCTTGTAGAGGACGTTAAAAGCCGTGCCTGTAAGACACGCCCCCAAGACTGTGGAATACGAGAAATAATGACTGATGAACACCTTTGTTCGATAATGAGGGTTGCCTCAGCTCAAAGCCTGAACTCCGACATTAATGAACTAGCATCCAAGAAAAGATGGCAGCGCACATCAGATTAGATCAGTGTGTTGCAAACTGAGCAGTTTAAAGTCCTGAATGGTTGGTTTATTCATTATTTTATTTTCAAATTTATTAGCCTGTGGAAAAAGTTAATGTTGATATTTACCTCAGAAGGCTGCAAATAGAAAAGAGGCATTACATTTTTATTTAAATTGTATTTGATATGCCATTGATATTTTATTAATTATTATTATTATTATTTGAAACTGGATTTTGCATGTCACTATAAAGTTATATAAGCCTTGCTTGTTCAATATTTAATGCAAAACTTGTTTGGGTCCCTATTAAAAGGTTCATTTGTTCAACCTTGGCCCGCGGCTTTGTTCACTTTTACATTTTGGCACACTCTGTATTTGAGTTTGACACCCCTGGCTTAAGCTAACCTAGTTTGCATTTCTGACAGACAACAAACACGGTGAGGTGAGTTTCACATCTAAATTATGCCTGACTAATTACGTGTCACATAATTACGACTTAGTGTTGATTGAAAAGAGCAACATTAGAGCCGACTAGTCGTGACATGACTTCAATCAGAGAAGCTCGGACAGTGACAGCTGCCTGCCATTTAAAAGAGCCGTCGCAGTGCATTCTGGGACTTGTAGTCTCATGGCGTGTACATTTTGTGCCGTTTAACTAGCCCAGGGGTCGGCAACCCGCATACGGCTCTTTAGCGCCGCCCTAGTGGCTCTCTGGAGCTTGTTTAAAAATGTATGAAAAATGGCAAAAGATGAGGGGGGAAAAAATATATTTTTTGTTTTAATATGGTTTCTGTAGGAGGACAAACATGACACAAACCTCCCTAATTGTTATAAAGCACACTGTTTATATTAAACATGCTTCACTGATTAGAGTATTTGGCGAGCGCCGTTTTGTCCTACTAATTTTGGCGGTCCTTGAACTCACCTTAGTTTGTTTACATGTATAACTTTCTCCGACTTTCTAGGACGTGTTTTATGCCACTTCTTTTTCTGTCTCATTTTGTCCACCAAACTTTTAAGGTTGTGCATGAATGCACAAAGGTGAGTTTTGTTGATGTTATTGACTTGTGTGGAGTGCTAATCAGACATATTTGGTCACTGCATGACTGCAAGCTAATCGATGCTAACATGCTATTTAGGCTAGCTCTATGTACATATTGCATCATTATGCCTCATTTGTAGCTATATTTGAGCTCATTTAGTTTCCTTTAAGTCCTCTTAATTCCATGTATATCTCATGACACACTATCTGTATGTAATATGGCTTTTAATTTTTTGCGGCTCCAGACAGATTTGTTTTTGTATTTTTGGTCCAATATGGCTCTTTCAACATTTTGGGTTGCCGACCCCTGACCTAGCCAGTCAAACTTCTTTTTCAGTGAAATAACCGACGGATACAATAACATTTTGAAATAATAATAAAACACGCTGTCATCAGTGATATTTTTGCAATTGGCAATCCATAAAAGCACCGGTGCTGATTTCAAACCGAAGAAAAAAGTAGCTATTTATGTCTCATTTTGATGTATAATGCATGCGGACTCAGACACGTGCAACAAGTGGGATATTGTACAAGTAATGTCGCGTCTCCACACAAACACAAACACAAGCGCCAGGCTCGCCAGTAGCCACAACAACAACAACAACAACACAGGACTTCCTCATTATGCACCAATGACGGTTAGTACCAGTGAGGTTGCATTCAGGAACACCTGGGATTTAAAGTGTCAAACATTACAACTCAAGTATGTTTGTGGATTGTGTTTCTTATTTTTGAATTTAAGTTACTTACTCATAATTTAATGAATGTAATTTAAATATTTCAATTACAACACAATGTCTAAAGTCGTACTTCAGAAAATAGAAAACATTCACATTTTAGTAAAAAAGAAAAAGAAAAGAGAAAGTCTTAAAAAATACTAAATTACTTGCAAAAAAAGCCTTTTAATTTTGGGGGGAATTGTGTGACACTAGTTGAACACACTCGTAATTTAATTACATAAACAATGTTTAAATTGAAAATAAGTATTTTAATTAAAGTATATTTAAAATAAAATTTTGGGGGAATTTTGTGACATTCTAGTTGAACAGACTCATAATTTCTCAAAAAGTATTTAAATGAAAAATAAGTATTTAAATTAAAAAAACAACTTTGTATTTTGGGGGGATTTTTTTGTGACATTCAAGTTAAACAGACCAGTAATTTACTATTTGAATGACCAGCTATTTAGTATTGCACAAGCCTTTTTAAAAATGTATTCATTTTAACATCTAATCATTTGCATGTTTTCCATTTTTGAAGTACTGGTTTGGGCACAGGCATGGTTTTGAAAGTAGCTATTTGGTAGTATTTTGGTCAAGGGCCATTGACTTGGCTTGCTTGAACTTCCAGTGGGTAACATGACTGTCAATGTAAGGACCTAGAAGAAGTTTATTAGCCCTCAGTCATCTCTCTGCAGAACTAAGCTGAGGTAACATGACTGTCAATGTAAGAAGAAGTTTATTAGCCCTCAGTCATCTCTCTGCAGAACTAAGCTGAGGTAACATGACTGTCAATGTAAGAAGTTTATTAGCCCTCAGTCATCTCTCTGCAGAACAAAGCTGAGGTAACATGACTGTCAATGTAAGAAGTTTATTAGCCCTCAGTCATCTCTCTGTAGAACAAAGCTGAGGTAACATGACTGTCAATGTAAGAAGAAGTTTATTAGCCCTCAGTCATCTCTCTGCAGACCAAAGGTGAGGTGGGATGCGTCATGCTGGGTCCGTCCTGCACATTCGCCACCTTCCAGTTAGTGGAGTGAGTATGACGCCGCTACCTTCCTCTCACCTTATGGGCCCGCTCATGTCCCACCCGTGCTTCAGCGAGGTCATCGGCCTGAGCCTGAGCATTCCCATCATCTCGGCGGGGAGCTTCGGCCTGTCGTGCGACTACAAGCCCAAACTCACCCGCATCCTGCCGCCGGCGCGCAAGATCTCCGACATGTTCTCCAACTTCCTGATGGAGGTGCTGCCCTTCAAGGACCAGTGGGAGCATGTTTACGTCTACAAGAAGTTTGTGCACAACGCCACCGAGGACTGCTTCTGGTCAGTGGCTCCCGCAGCTTCATCGGCCACTTCACCATCTTGACACCTTCTTGCCTTCTCTTTGTGGCGCAGGTACACCAATGCGCTGGAAGCACCTGCAGCCAACTTCGCCAAGCAGATAAAGAGACAGATGCTCCGAACGGAGGATGAACTAACGAAAGCCCTCATGTCTGAGGAAAGACACAGTAACAGTGAGTGTCCTTTCTTCTCTTTCAAACAAGGTGGAAAGATTGGGATCAGCTTCATGCTCGTGTAGGTACACCAAGACTTTCAAAGGTGTCCAATCTGCGAGATACGTCATGAGTTCAACAAAACCTTTCAAATTCATCTTAATTACCCAATGCTGCATATTTCATGCCATCTTGTGGAAAACATGGAAGTAGAATTGTCTCACATCAACTTATACAGTATATATCAATATGATATTAGTACATATGCATATATTAATAAATATACAAATACAAATGTGATATACAAATAAAAAAATAATTTGTATAAATAAACGCGTATTTGTAAATATATTTTTGAGATTTGAAAATACATACAAATAAAATGTATAAATATAAAAATGTGACATGCAAATAAATCAAGAATTTGTATAAATAAACATATATTTGTAAATATATTTTTGAGATTTGAATATAAATATGCTTGATTTTGTATTTGTACTTGTATTGAATTTGCATATGTGGATCGCGTTTTTGCTTTTGTGTTGATGAGACATTCCTCCCACAAACCAGATGCACAAATAAATGTGACCTACACACTCCCCTGAACAACCAGCAGAGGGCACTGCAGCCAGAGCGGTCTGGGTCACAGACATGGTCAGACACTGGCGAGCCAATCAGAGGCACACTAGGGAGGGTCATATGATGATTGATATTTGATGATAATTTGACACACATTGCACTGGTAAGAGATCAGTATCTACATCGGGACAAGGTCATTAAACGGCATTGATACAATAAAATAAGAAGCTAGCACGGTTTTTCAGATTAACTGCATAAATTAGGATTAACTAATACAACGCTAACGTTAGCAAACTCAGGCCTGTTGTGCGTTCTCTCTGGAAAGACGTAGATTGTTTTTGTGCAGAGAACTCCGGGCATTTTGCATATAATGGATAATGCTCTGTGACTTAGATCGCTCTGGCTGCAGTGCCCTCTGCTGGTTGTTCAGGGGAATGTGTAGGTCACATTTATTTGTGCATCTGGTTTGTGGGAGGAATGTCTCATCGACACAAAAGCAAAAAAGCGATCCACATATGCAAATTCAATACAAATACAAAATCAAGCATATTTATTTCCAAATCTCAAAAATATATTTAAAAATACACGTTTATTGATATGAAGTCTTGATTTATTTGTCTGTCACATTTTTACATTTTATTTGTATATATTTTCAAATCTGAAAAATATATTTACAGATACATGTTTATTTATACAAATTCTTGATTTATTTGGATGGCACACTTTTATATTTATAAATGTTATTTGTATATATTTTCAAATTTAAAAAATATATTTACAAATACGCGTTTATTTATACAAATTATTTATTTATTTGTATATCACATTTGTATTTGTATATTAATATATGCATATGTATCAATATCATATTGATATATATAAGTTGATGTGAGACAATTCTACTTCCATAAAAATGTGAGTAAATCACATTTGAAAAGTACTTAGAAAAAAATAGCACAGTATTTACTTATATGACAGCCCTGATGTGCACAGCATAGTTGTTGTTGATGTTTTCCTTTCAGTTTTCATCCTGTGTGGCCGCCTTGACGACGTAGTTTCAGTGAAGGCCAAAGTGGGTCCTCTTCACCAGGACACCGTCTTCCTTCTTCTGGACATTTACAAGTAAGTCCAACAAGACTGGGCTGCTTTACATGGAAATGGAAGCTGGAATGATGAAGACAAGTCTTGTCTCTATTCCAGCCCTGAGTATTACGTCAACGCCACGTCCAGTCAGGGCATGCAGGACGTCCTGGTGGTCACGCTCCCAAAGAGGAACTACGACTATGGATCTGCTCTCCAGTTCAACGACACGGTGAGTTGACTCTTCAACTCTCCCGTGACAGTCTTCAACTCATTCTCATTCTCATGGACAGATCAACGACTACGTGGCCGGCTATCATGACAGCGCCCTGCTGTTTGGTAAAGTGCTCAGGGAAAGAGAGCTGAGTCAGCGAAATAAGTCAAACTACAGAGACTCTCACGACGTCCCGCTCAGCGACAACCCTTTTGGGAATGTCTCCTTCCTCGGTAAGCACACCCACTGACACGGCCACACTACACCATGCATGCTGACAGGGAAAATACATACTTACATGCAGACATACATACATACATATATACATACATACTTACATGCATACATACATACATACATGCATACATATATACATACATACATACATACATACATACATACATGCATACTTACATGCATACATATATACATACATACTTACATACATACATACATACATACATATACATACATACAGTACATACATGCATACATATATACATACATACTTACATATACACTATACATACATACATACATGCATACATACATATATAGACAGACTGTTTTTATAAAAATGATAACACAAGTATATGTATAAATTATATCAAATGTGTAATTAACATGAATATAAAACAGAAAATTAACTTCATTTGAATACATACACAAAATATAAATTCTGCAAATAGAATTCACAAAATACAAAATATTTCCAATGTCCACACAGGAAATAACTTTGGTTTCTTAAATAGATAATAAAACAAATAAAAAGAAGCAAATAAAAAATGTACAGTTGTCCTTTGTTTATCTCAATTGGTAGGCTTGATCGTGGTAAACCCAGGCAGAATTATTATTAATGAACGTAATATTCTCATGGTGATATTATTAATGAATGTAATATATTGTCATGGTTATATTATTAATGAATGTAATATTCTCATGGTTATATTATTAATAAATGTAATATTCTCATGGTTGTATTATTATTATTACTTAGTGAGCAGAATGTGACAAGATGTCATGTGATGTCATTGTCCCGGCAGGTACTTAGTGAGCTGAATGTGACAAGATGTCATGTGATGTCATTCACCTGGCATGTACTTAGTGAGCAGAATGTGACAAGCTGTCATGTGATGTCATTCTTCCGGCAGGTATGGCAGGACACTACGTGCTGGACGAGTACGGGGACAGAGACGTCAACTTCTCCATCATTTACACCTCCACTAAGAGTGGCAAGGTGAGAAGAATCCTTCATGCAGAGCTTAGTCCACATTTGCTTACCTTACAGCCACAATCAAAGAAATACATTTTGTCCTCAACATTCTCCACACAATACCCCGTAATGACAATTTTATTTTTGCAAATGTGTTAAAAGTCCAAAATGACATGTACATACTGTATGTAGTGACAGCCTCTGCTCAATACTTAGTTGATGCAGCAGTTCCAGCCTCAAGTCTTTTTGAACACCGTGCCACAAGCTTGGCACACTTTCAACCATTCCTCTTTGCAGCACCTCTCAAACTCCATCAAGTTGGATGGGAAGGTTTTCATCCAGGATGTTTCTGTGCATTGCTGCTATCATCTTTCCCTCGACCCTGACTAGTCTCCCAGTTCCTGCCGCTGCAAGCCATCCCCAGATCATGATGCTGTAGGGATGGTACATTCACGCCAAACACTTCAATCTTTGTCTCATCAGAGCAGAGAATTGACTTTCTCGTGTCTGAGAGTCTTTCAGATGCATTTTGGCAAACTTTTAGGAAGAAATGGCTTCCGTCTGGTCAATCCACCATACAGGCCTGATTGGTGGATTGTCCTTCTGGAAGGTTCTCCTCTCTCCACAAAGAAATGCAGTAGTTCTGACAGAGTGACCATGGTCTTGGTCAACTCCCTGACTAGACTAAGATGAATGCAGCAATGGACTTTTTTTTAAATACCTTTGCAAAATAAAATAAAATATTGTCTTTAGGTGGTATTATTGTGTGTAGAATTTTGAGGAAAAATCCATTTCTTCCATTTTCCACATTTGAACAAAATGAAATGTTGCAAAAGTTTAGCACTGTAATAACATTGAAGTTTGTTTCCTGCAGTACCACACTCTGCTGGTGTTTGACACGTCCCAGAATAAAACCATAGAGATGGCTCATGATCCAGATCTGCCTTGGAGAGGAAATCGTCTGCCCCAAGATCTGCCTGAGAGTCTAGTTGGTAATTTCAACACTTTTCATTCATTAGGCAGGGCACACGTTTACAACATTCATGCAGTCAAGTATTGTAGCATGCAAGGCACAGATTACAAAGGAAAATAACAAGTTATCCTTTACGCAAACCATAAACTGATAGGTGTGGGCTGCATCTGGGAACACACTGTGCACTTCTGATTGGTGTTCCTATGCACGTGTGTGTGTGTGTGTGTGTCTTTGAGGCTGCAGTGCGTTAATAAATGTCCCCACACGATGTACATTTGACAGTAATTCATAGCAGGGAAGCTAACATCAGCCTACGGTGACAGACAAAATATCTACTAAGGTTACTTACCGCCATGTGCTTCCTCAAATTTGATGTTGAGTTCATGTAAGCTTAAGCTTGTTGTTGTTGTGTTCAGCGGCGGTCACCAGGTCATGTGACCGCCTGGCTCTGTTTGATTGGTGAAACGGAGTCAAACGTCACCAGTGACTGCATTTGATTGGTGAAACGGAGTCAAATGTCACCAGTGACTGTATTTGATTGGTGAAACGGAGTCAAACGTCACCAGTGACTGTATTTGATTGGTGAAACGGAGTCAAATGTCACCAGTGACTGCATTTGATTGGTGAAACGGAGTCAAATGTCACAAGTGACTGCATTTGATTGGTGAAACGGAGTCAAACGTCACCAGTGACTGTATTTGATTGGTGAAACGGAGTCAAACGTCACCAGTGAGTGTATTTGATTGGTGAAACGGAGTCAAACGTCACCAGTGACTGTATTTGATTGGTGAAACGGAGTCAAACGTCACCAGTGACTGTATTTGATTGGTGAAACGGAGTCAAATGTCACCAGTGACTGCATTTGATTGGTGAAACGGAGTCAAATGTCACAAGTGACTGCATTTGATTGGTGAAAAGGAGTCAAACGTCACCAGTGACTGTATTTGATTGGTGAAACGGAGTCAAATGTCACAAGTGACTGCATTTGATTGGTGAAAAGGAGTCAAACGTCACCAGTGACTGTATTTGATTGGTGAAACGGAGTCAAACGTCACCAGTGAGCGTATTTGATTGGTGAAACGGAGTCAAACGTCACCAGTAAGTGTATTTGATTGGTGAAACGGAGTCAAACGTCACCAGTGACTGCATTTGATTGGTGAAACGGAGTCAAACGTCACCAGTGAGCATATTTGATTGGTGAAACGGAGTCAAACGTCACCAGTAAGTGTATTTGATTGGTGAAACGGAGTCAAACGTCACCAGTGACTGCATTTGATTGGTGAAACGGAGTCAAACGTCACCAGTGACTGTATTTGATTGGTGAAACGGAGTCAAACGTCACCAGTGACTGCATTTGATTGGTGAAACGGAGTCAAACGTCACCAGTGACTGCATTTGATTGGTGAAACAGAGTCAAACGTCACCAGTGACTGCATTTGATTGGTGAAACAGAGTCAAACGTCACCAGTGACTGCATTTGATCGGTGAAACGGAGTCAAATGTCACCAGTGACTGCATTCGATTGGTGAAACGGAGTGAAACGTCACCAGTGATTGCATTCGATTGGTGAAACTGAGTGAAACGTCACCAGTGACTGCATTTGATCGGTGAAACGGAGTCAAATGTCACCAGTGACTGTATTTGATTGGTGAAACGGAGTCAAACGTCACCAGTGACTGCATTTGATTTGTGAAACGGAGTCAAATGTCACCAGTGACTGTATTTGATTGGTGAAACGGAGTCAAACGTCACCAGTGACTGCATTTGATTGGTGAAACGGAGTCAAATGTCACCAGTGACTGCATTTGATTGGTGAAACGTAGTCAAATGTCACAAGTGACTGCATTTGATTGGTGAAAAGGAGTCAAACGTCACCAGTGACTGTATTTGATTGGTGAAACGGAGTCAAACGTCACCAGTGACTGTATTTGATTGGTGAAACGGAGTCAAACGTCACCAGTGACTGCATTTGATTGGTGAAACGGAGTCAAACGTCTCCAGTGACTGTATTTGATTGGTGAAACGGAGTCAAACGTCACCAGTGACTGTATTTGATTGGTGAAACGGAGTCAAACGTCACCAGTGACTGCATTTGATTGGTGAAACGGAGTCAAACGTCACCAGTGACTGTATTTGATTGGTGAAACGGAGTCAAACGTCACCAGTGACTGTATTTGATTGGTGAAACGGAGTCAAACGTCACCAGTAAGTGTATTTGATTGGTGAAACGGAGTCAAACGTCACCAGTAAGTGTATTTGATTGGTGAAACGGAGTCAAACGTCACCAGTGACTGTATTTGATTGGTGAAACGGAGTCAAACGTCACCAGTG
The DNA here is from genome assembly GCF_033978685.3 of Nerophis lumbriciformis. Taxonomy (NCBI): domain Eukaryota; kingdom Metazoa; phylum Chordata; class Actinopteri; order Syngnathiformes; family Syngnathidae; genus Nerophis; species Nerophis lumbriciformis. Next base: position 1,774,910 of record NC_084569.2, read on the forward strand.
ACTGTATTTGATTGGTGAAACGGAGTCAAACGTCACCAGTAAGTGTATTTGATTGGTGAAACGGAGTCAAACGTCACCAGTAAGTGTATTTGATTGGTGAAACGGAGTCAAACGTCACCAGTGGCTGTATTTGATTGGTGAAACGGAGTCAAACGTCACCAGTGACTGTATTTGATTGGTGAAACTGAGTCAAACGTCACCAGTGACTGTATTTGATTGGTGAAACGGAGTCAAACGTCACCAGTGACTGCATTTGATTGGTGAAACGGAGTCAAACGTCACCAGTGACTGCATTTGATTGGTGAAACGGAGTCAAACGTCACCAGTGACTGTATTTGATTGGTGAAACGGAGTCAAACGTCACCAGTGACTGTATTTGATTGGTGAAACGGAGTCAAACGTCACCAGTAAGTGTATTTGATTGGTGAAACGGAGTCAAACGTCACCAGTAAGTGTATTTGATTGGTGAAACGGAGTCAAACGTCACCAGTGGCTGTATTTGATTGGTGAAACGGAGTCAAACGTCACCAGTGACTGTATTTGATTGGTGAAACGGAGTCAAACGTCACCAGTGACTGCATTTGATTGGTGAAACGGAGTCAAACGTCACCAGTGACTGTATTTGATTGGTGAAACGGAGTCAAACGTCACCAGTGACTGTATTTGATTGGTGAAACGGAGTCAAACGTCACCAGTGACTGTATTTGATTGGTGAAACGGAGTCAAACGTCACCAGTGACTGTATTTGATTGGTGAAACGGAGTCAAACGTCACCAGTAAGTGTATTTGATTGGTGAAACGGAGTCAAACGTCACCAGTAAGTGTATTTGATTGGTGAAACGGAGTCAAACGTCACCAGTGGCTGTATTTGATTGGTGAAACGGAGTCAAACGTCACCAGTGACTGTATTTGATTGGTGAAACGGAGTCAAACGTCACCAGTGACTGCATTTGATTGGTGAAACGGAGTCAAACGTCACCAGTGACTGTATTTGATTGGTGAAACGGAGTCAAACGTCACCAGTGACTGTATTTGATTGGTGAAACGGAGTCAAACGTCACCAGTGACTGTATTTGATTGGTGAAACGGAGTCAAACGTCACCAGTGACTGTATTTGATTGGTGAAACGGAGTCAAACGTCACCAGTGACTGTATTTGATTGGTGAAACGGAGTCAAACGTCACCAGTAAGTGTATTTGATTGGTGAAACGGAGTCAAACGTCACCAGTAAGTGTATTTGATTGGTGAAACGGAGTCAAACGTCACCAGTGGCTGTATTTGATTGGTGAAACGGAGTCAAACGTCACCAGTGACTGTATTTGATTGGTGAAACGGAGTCAAACGTCACCAGTGACTGCATTTGATTGGTGAAACGGAGTCAAACGTCACCAGTGACTGTATTTGATTGGTGAAACGGAGTCAAACGTCACCAGTGACTGTATTTGATTGGTGAAACGGAGTCAAACGTCACCAGTGACTGTATTTGATTGGTGAAACGGAGTCAAACGTCACCAGTGACTGTATTTGATTGGTGAAACGGAGTCAAACGTCACCAGTAAGTGTATTTGATTGGTGAAACGGAGTCAAACGTCACCAGTGACTGTATTTGATTGGTGAAACGGAGTCAAACGTCACCAGTGACTGTATTTGATTGGTGAAACGGAGTCAAACGTCACCAGTAAGTGTATTTGATTGGTGAAACGGAGTCAAACGTCACCAGTAAGTGTATTTGATTGGTGAAACGGAGTCAAACGTCACCAGTGGCTGTATTTGATTGGTGAAACGGAGTCAAACGTCACCAGTGACTGTATTTGATTGGTGAAACTGAGTCAAACGTCACCAGTGACTGTATTTGATTGGTGAAACGGAGTCAAACGTCACCAGTGACTGCATTTGATTGGTGAAACGGAGTCAAACGTCACCAGTGACTGCATTTGATTGGTGAAACGGAGTCAAACGTCACCAGTGACTGTATTTGATTGGTGAAACGGAGTCAAACGTCACCAGTGACTGTATTTGATTGGTGAAACGGAGTCAAACGTCACCAGTAAGTGTATTTGATTGGTGAAACGGAGTCAAACGTCACCAGTAAGTGTATTTGATTGGTGAAACGGAGTCAAACGTCACCAGTGGCTGTATTTGATTGGTGAAACGGAGTCAAACGTCACCAGTGACTGTATTTGATTGGTGAAACGGAGTCAAACGTCACCAGTGACTGCATTTGATTGGTGAAACGGAGTCAAACGTCACCAGTGACTGTATTTGATTGGTGAAACGGAGTCAAACGTCACCAGTGACTGTATTTGATTGGTGAAACGGAGTCAAACGTCACCAGTGACTGTATTTGATTGGTGAAACGGAGTCAAACGTCACCAGTGACTGTATTTGATTGGTGAAACGGAGTCAAACGTCACCAGTAAGTGTATTTGATTGGTGAAACGGAGTCAAACGTCACCAGTAAGTGTATTTGATTGGTGAAACGGAGTCAAACGTCACCAGTGGCTGTATTTGATTGGTGAAACGGAGTCAAACGTCACCAGTGACTGTATTTGATTGGTGAAACGGAGTCAAACGTCACCAGTGACTGCATTTGATTGGTGAAACGGAGTCAAACGTCACCAGTGACTGTATTTGATTGGTGAAACGGAGTCAAACGTCACCAGGGACTGTATTTGATTGGTGAAACGGAGTCAAACGTCACCAGTGACTGTATTTGATTGGTGAAACGGAGTCAAACGTCACCAGTGACTGTATTTGATTGGTGAAACGGAGTCAAACGTCACCAGTGACTGTATTTGATTGGTGAAACGGAGTCAAACGTCACCAGTAAGTGTATTTGATTGGTGAAACGGAGTCAAACGTCACCAGTAAGTGTATTTGATTGGTGAAACGGAGTCAAACGTCACCAGTGGCTGTATTTGATTGGTGAAACGGAGTCAAACGTCACCAGTGACTGTATTTGATTGGTGAAACGGAGTCAAACGTCACCAGTGACTGCATTTGATTGGTGAAACGGAGTCAAACGTCACCAGTGACTGTATTTGATTGGTGAAACGGAGTCAAACGTCACCAGTGACTGTATTTGATTGGTGAAACGGAGTCAAACGTCACCAGTGACTGTATTTGATTGGTGAAACGGAGTCAAACGTCACCAGTAAGTGTATTTGATTGGTGAAACGGAGTCAAACGTCACCAGTAAGTGTATTTGATTGGTGAAACGGAGTCAAACGTCACCAGTGACTGCATTTGATTGGTGAAACGCGGACATGTGATGGATCCTACTTTGAAGGTCTGTCTGACAAACCGAAACAAACAAAGCGTGCATTAACAGATGGATAAAAATCAGTAACGAGCTGAATGTAGATAAAAGTAGCGGAGTAAAAGTAGCGTTTCTTCTCTATAAATATACTCAAGTAAAAGTAAAAGTATGTTGCATTAAAACTACTCTTAGAAGTACAATTTATCCCAAAAGTTACTCGAGTAGATATAACAGAGTAAATGTAGCGCGTTACTAGCCACCTCTGTACCGAGCTCATAACATATCTGCCTTAGGACATCTAGAAGGTCTGACTGACAGCAACTCCTGATCTGATTGGCCATCACAACAACAGCAGTGGAAGGAGCATAAAAAGACATGAAGACAATATCACAACAACAGCAGTGGAAGGAGCATAAAAAGACATGAAGACAATAGGAATACTTTGACATATTTAGGGAAAGTCAATAAAAAAAGACTTTTATCTTTAATGATGATGATGATTAGTGGTTATGTTAGTCCAGCAGAGAGAGAAGGTCTTGCTGGTCCTGACGACACCACTGAGGAAACAATACTCACTTTTCAACATTTCCTTTGGCAGCACTTGCTGCTGGTTGTCTTTTTCCTCAAAGAGTGCTCACCTGACTTATTTATTGACAGCAGGAACAATCAACCAAAAACATCAATGAATATTACACATGTCACTTATGATTTCAACTACATTTACTGTAAGTGGTGTTGTACAGTACAGTATGTGTGTTGTGTTGTACAGTACAGTATGTAAGTTGTGTTGTACACTACAGTATGTGTGTTGTGTTGTACAGTATGTGTGTTGTGTTGTACAGTACAGTATGTGTGTTGTGTTGTACAGTACAGTATGTAAGTTGTGTTGTACACTACAGTATGTGTGTTGTGTTGTACAGTATGTGTGTTGTGTTGTACAGTACAGTATGTGTGTTGTGTTGTACAGTATGTTCACATGCAAATATCCACTTTATTCCTGTTCATTTCACTATTTGAGCCTTAATTCCCCAAAGGACTGAATGGAAGTTTGCGAGACTAATTGAGATATTGCAGATCATAACAATCCCACACACCTGGCAGGTCTGAGCACGCAGGATGTGATCGTGATCGTCCTGAGCGTCAGCGTTGTCGTGGTGACCGCCATGGCACTCGTCTTCTACAGGTAGGAAGTGGCGAGCGTGTGGCGGAGTTATGCAATCCTCCCTTTGGCCTCATTTAGTCAATGTGACTCACAACAGGCAGAACAGGAAAGAACGGCAAATGCAGAAGAAGTGGTCTCACATCAGCCCTCACCTGATTGGTCCGCTGGACGAGAAGGAGGTCTTCCTCAAGGTACAAAGTTAGGCGCTATTTATTCAAGATGGGCTTTATGGCTCTTTGGAGGAGTCGTTCCTTCTATAGTATACCTGCTGTGTGAACTACAGTACTAGCCTTTGGAATAATTCACCTGAAAAGTACATCTAAATAAAATAAAATGAAACATAAATACAATAAAATAATAATAATAATTCAAAAAAACAACTGTAATTCTATATTTTCATATTTAAAAAAAGAAATATAAATATATATGTATATATATGTATGTATATATATATATATATATATATATATATATATATATATATAAATATACACACATACATACAAATTTATTTATATATATATATATATATATATATATATATATATATATATATATATATATATATATATATATGTGTGTGTATATACTGTATATATATTAGGGGTGTGGGAAAAAATCAATTCGAATCGCGATTCTCACGTTGTGTGATTCAGAATCGATTCTCATTTTTAAAAAATCGATTTTTTTATTTATTTAAAAACTTTTTTTTTTTTTTTTTAAATGAATCAATGCAACAAAACAATACACAGCAATACCATAACAATGCAATCCAATTCCAAAAGCAAAGCCGAGCCAGCAACACTCAGAAGTGCAATAAACCGAGCAATTGAGAGGAGACACAAACACCACACACAACAAAACAACAAAAATGAATATTATCAACAACAGTATCAATATTAGTTACAATTTCAACATAGCAGTGATTAAAAATCCCTCATTGACATTATCATTAGACATTTATAAAAAAGAACAATAGTGTCACAGTGGCTTACACTTGCATCACATCTCATAAGCTTGACAACACACTGTGTCCAATATTTTCACAAAGATCAAATAAGTCATATTTTTGCTTCATTTAATAGTTCAAACAAATGTACATTATTGCAATCAGTTGATAAAACATTGTCCTTTACAATTATAAAAGCTTTTTACTCTGCTTGCATGTCAGCAGACTGGGGTAGATCCTGCTCAAATCATATGTATTCAATCAATAGACAATCCTTTTCAATCGGGAAAATATCCTTTTTCAATCCAGAATCGTGTTGAATTGAAATTAATCGAATCGTGACCCCAAGAATCGATATTGAATCGAATCGTGGGACACCCAAAGATTCACAGCTCTAATATGTATGTATGTATGTTTTTATTTTAAAAAATGTATATGTAAAATTCTAATCCAAATACTTTGATTGATTGATTGATTGATTGATTGAAACTTGTATTAGGTAGATTACACAGTACAGTACATATTCCCTACAATTGACCACTAAATGGTAACACCCCAATAAGTTTTTACACTTGTTTAAGTCGGGGTCCACTTAATCAATTCATGGTAATTGCTGTTAAGTTTTCTTTAACTCTGACTCATTTCCTGCTGCAGTTTGTAGTCAGATCACACACACACACACACACACACACACACACACACACACACACACACACACACACACACACACACACACACACATGCAGACTGCAGTTTGTAGTCAGGTCACACACACACACACACACACACACACACACACATGCAGACTGCAGTTTGTAGTCAGGGCAATTGCAGACACTAAATTTTCACGAGCCTAACAAAAGGGCTCATAAGAAAAGGGCTCTGAAGAGGGAATGTCTTGTCTTGGTTGACTAAAAAGAGTTGTTCATATGTTGTTGAACATCACATCTCTGCTAGTCACTTCATTAGCGTCATGTTGTGTCTTTTTATTCCGCAGATAGATGACGATATCAAGAGGAAAGACAGCGCTTACTTCAATCGTCGATGCCGCTATGACAAGAAGGTGCTCTAGAAGAGAAAGGTAAGAGGTAAGAGTGTATTGAAGGTGTTTATTGTGTGTGTGTTTGTGTGTGTGTGCAGCCGGTCATCTTGAAGGAGCTGAGACACACTGATGGAGACTTCACACCGGAACAGAAGATTGATCTGAACACTGTAAGACCTTTCATTAGGCACACCTACATTGCAACATTGGTGCACTCTGCAGGCGTGGACAACTGCACTGGAAGTGTCAGTGCCAGTGATACACATCACTAATAGGGCCTCATCTACCACATTTTATGCACTATAAGCCACACCCACTACATTTGTGAAGAAAAATATTTTACCTATATAAGCCGCACTGTCAAATGACTTATTTACACAGAAATATTTAGTAAATGTTTATTTACATACCTTCATTGTTTCCAAACTGTGTCTGTAACAGGGCAGTAAAATGGATGATCAAACAAAACAGAAGTCATGGTCATTGACCCACTAGCTGTGCAAGCTTGCTCTCCATTCCACCAAACGGCTCCTAAATGTCGAGGAATAAGGCCGACAAATAAGGAGGAATAAGGCCGACAAATAAGGAGGAATAAGGCCGACAAATAAGGAGGAATAAGGCTGACAAATAAGGAGGAATAAGGCCGACACATAAGGAGGAATAAGGCTGACAAGTAAAGAGGAATAAGGAGGAATAAGGCGGACAAATAAGGAGGACTAAGGAGGAATAAGGCCGACAAATAAGGAGGAATAAGGCAGACAAATAAGGAGGAATAAGGCATACAAATAAGGCTGAAAAATAAGGAGGAATAGGGAGGAATAAGGCCGACAAATAAGGAGGAATAAGGCATACAAATAAGGCTGACAAATAAGGAGGAATAAGGAGGAATAAAGCCGACAAATAAGGAGGAATAAGGTTGACAAATAAGGAGGAATAAGGCTGAGGAATAAGGAGGAATAAGGCTGAGGAATAAGGCCATGTGAATCCCAAACTAACCCTCCAGGTGTATTGTAGGAGTGTCAAGGTGTGGTTAGTTAAGTTCAAGTTGAAGTACAATGATTGTCTCACACACACACACACACACACACACACACACACACACACACACACACACACACACACACACACTAGGTGTGGTGAAATTTGACCCATCACCCTTGATCTGGGAGGTGAGGGGAGCAGTGAGCAGCAACGGTGGCTGCGCTCAGGAGTCATTTTTGGTGATTTAACCCCCAATTCCAAGCCTTGATGCTGAGTGCCAAGCAGGGAGGTAATGGCTCACATTTTTATAGTCTTTGGTATGACTCGGCCGGGGTTTGAACTCACAACCACTAGACCACTGCACAGGTAGATGGTGCACCTGTGTGACTTTCATGGCAGGACAGGTAGATGGTGCACCTGTGTGACTTTCATGACAGGACAGGTAGATGGTGCACCTGTGTGACTTTCATGGCAGGACAGGTAGATGGTGCACCTGTGTGACTTTCATGGCAGGACAGGTAGATGGTGCACCTGTGTGACTTTCATGACAGGACAGGTAGATGGTGCACCTGTGTGACTTTCATGGCAGGACAGGTAGATGGTGCACCTGTGTGACTTTCATGGCAGGACAGGTAGATGGTGCACCTGTGTGACTTTCATGGCAGGACAGGTAGATGGTGCACCTGTGTGACTTTCATGACAGGACAGGTAGATGGTGCACCTGTGTGACTTTCATGACAGGACAGGTAGATGGTGCACCTGTGTGACTTTCATGGCAGGACAGGTAGATGGTGCACCTGTGTGACTTTCATGACAGGACAGGTAGATGGTGCACCTGTGTGACTTTCATGACAGGACAGGTAGATGGTGCACCTGTGTGACTTTCATGACAGGACAGGTAGATGGTGCACCTGTGTGACTTTCATGACAGGACAGGTAGATGGTGCACCTGTGTGACTTTCATGACAGGACAGGTAGATGGTGCACCTGTGTGACTTTCATGGCAGGACAGGTAGATGGTGCACCTGTGTGACTTTCATGGCAGGACAGGTAGATGGTGCACCTGTGTGACTTTCATGACAGGACAGGTAGATGGTGCACCTGTGTGACTTTCATGGCAGGACAGGTAGATGGTGCACCTGTGTGACTTTCATGGCAGGACAGGTAGATGGTGCACCTGTGTGACTTTCATGGCAGGACAGGTAGATGGTGCACCTGTGTGACTTTCATGGCAGGACAGGTAGATGGTGCACCTGTGTGACTTTCATGACAGGACAGGTAGATGGTGCACCTGTGTGACTTTCATGACAGGACAGGTAGATGGTGCACCTGTGTGACTTTCATGACAGGACAGGTAGATGGTGCACCTGTGTGACTTTCATGACAGGACAGGTAGATGGTGCACCTGTGTGACTTTCATGGCAGGACAGGTAGATGGTGCACCTGTGTGACTTTCATGGCAGGACAGGTAGATGGTGCACCTGTGTGACTTTCATGACAGGACAGGTAGATGGTGCACCTGTGTGACTTTCATGGCAGGACAGGTAGATGGTGCACCTGTGTGACTTTCATGGCAGGACAGGTAGATGGTGCACCTGTGTGACTTTCATGACAGGACAGGTAGATGGTGCACCTGTGTGACTTTCATGACAGGACAGGTAGATGGTGCACCTGTGTGACTTTCATGCAGGACAGGTAGATGGTGCACCTGTGTGACTTTAATGCATGATTGTTGTGGTGTGTTCCAGCTGCTGCGTATCGATTACTACAACCTGGCCAAGTTCTACGGCACCGTCAGCTTTGAGTATGGAGTCTTTGGAGTCTTTGAACTCTGCCAGAGAGGATCCCTCAGGGTGAGTCACTACTCTATGCTACACTTGATCACTCTATGCTACACTTGATCACTTTATACTACACTTGATCACTTTATGCTACACTTGATCACTTTATACTACACTTGATCACTTTATGCTACACTTGATCACTTTATACTACACTTGATCACTTTATGCTACACTTGATCACTTTATATTACACTTTATCACATTATACTACACTTGATCACATTATGCTACACTTGATCACTTTATGCTACACTTTAGCACTTTATGCTACACTTGATCACTTTATATTACACTTGATCACTTTATGCTACACTTGATCACTTTATGCTACACTTGATCACTTTATGCTACACTTGATCACTTTATACTACACTTTAGCACTTTATGCTACACTTTAGCACTTTATGCTACACTTGATCACTTCATTCTACACTTGATCACTTTATAGTACACTTGATCACTTTATTCTACACTTGATCACTTTATACTACACTTGATCACTTTATGCTACACTTTAGCACTTTATGCTACACTTGATCACTTTATGCTACACTTGATCACTTTATGCTACACTTGATCACTTTATATTACACTTGATCACTTTATGCTACACTTGATCACTTTATGCTACACTTGATCACTTTATACTACACTTGATCACTTTATGCTACACTTGATCACTTTATACTACACTTGATCACTTTATGCTACACTTGATCACTCTATGCTACACTTGATCACTTTATGCTACACTTGATCACTTTATATTACACTTTATCACATTATACTACACTTGATCACATTATGCTACACTTGATCACATTATGCTACACTTGATCACTTTATACTACACTTGATCACTTTATGCTACACTTGATCACTTTATACTACACTTGATCACTTTATGCTACACTTGATCACTCTATGCTACACTTGATCACTTTATGCTACACTTGATCACTTTATATTACACTTTATCACATTATACTACACTTGATCACATTATGCTACACTTGATCACTTTATGCTACACTTTAGCACTTTATGCTACACTTGATCACTTTATATTACACTTGATCACTTTATGCTACACTTGATCACTTTATGCTACACTTGATCACTTTATGCTACACTTGATCACTTTATACTACACTTTAGCACTTTATGCTACACTTTAGCACTTTATGCTACACTTGATCACTTTATACTACACTTGATCACTTTATGCTACACTTTAGCACTTTATGCTACACTTGATCACTTTATGCTACACTTGATCACTTTATGCTACACTTGATCACTTTATATTACACTTGATCACTTTATGCTACACTTGATCACTTTATGCTACACTTGATCACTTTATACTACACTTTAGCACTTTATGCTACACTTGATCACTTTATGCTACACTTGATCACTTTATGCTACACTTGATCACTTTATGCTACACTTTAGCACTTTATGCTACACTTTAGCACTTTATGCTACACTTGATCACTTTATAGTACACTTGATCACTTTATTCTACACTTGATCACTTTATACTACACTTGATCACTTTATGCTACACTTTAGCACTTTATGCTACACTTGATCACTTTATGCTACACTTGATCACTTTATGCTACACTTGATCACTTTATATTACACTTGATCACTTTATGCTACACTTGATCACTTTATGCTACACTTGATCACTTTATGCTACACTTGATCACTTTATACTACACTTTAGCACTTTATGCTACACTTGATCACTTTATGCTACACTTGATCACTTTATGCTACACTTGATCACTTTATGCTACACTTTAGCACTTTATGCTACACTTTAGCACTTTATGCTACACTTGATCACTTTATGCTACACTTGATCACTTTATGCTACACTTGATCACTTTATACTACACTTGATCACTTTATGCTACACTTGATCACTTTATGCTACACTTTAGCACTTTATACTACACTTGATCACTTTATGCTACACTTGATCACTTTATACTACACTTTAGCACTTTATACTACACTTGATCACTTTATACTACACTTGATCACTTTATACTACACTTGATCACTTTATGCTACACTTTAGCACTTTATACTACACTTGATCACTTTATGCTACACTTGATCACTTTATGCAACACTTGATCACTTTATGCTACACTTGATCACTTTATGCAACACTTGATCACTTTATGCTACACTTGATCACATTATACTACACTTGTATTAAAAACTATGGAGAAAATACCTGAGAAGACCCATACATGTGGAGAAGATCCATGTTGATTGGTTGTGTTCCTGTGATGAGTCACAATTGGCTAAGGTCAGGGCGATACATTCCCAACTGGCCAATCAGAGGCAAGATAAGGCGGGTGATTGAAAGCAGGAAGTCAAATCCTAGCAGACAAATAGTGAAGCATGTTTCATGAACACAGTGACATTTACAACAATTAGGAACTACACAAACATTATTCAAACAAAACATCTTTTTCCATTTTCATACATTGTTGTAAAAGCTCCAGGGAGCCACCAGGGCGGCGCTCATGCGACCCTGGTCTTGGATTACTAGTGACCCTGGTCCTGGACTACTAGTGACCCTGGTCTTGGACTACTAGTGACCCTGGTCTTGGACTACTGGTGAAGGGAGAAGTTCTTACCTTTCTGCAAATGTGGCCCCCAGAGTGACTTAGTAGATTATCCCTGGTGGAGGTTGATGGTCTGCAATAAGAAGACCATTGCAAAGTAAAAGAGGTTTTCAAAGTAAAACATATTGATGTCAAAAGTAAAGAGTTTGAGGCGAGACAATGCAGGTTTAAACTTGTTTATGACAATCGTCTGACCTCCTTCTCCGTGACACACAACCATCCCTCATGTCATCACTAAGGAAATACACACAATCACTTCCTGGAGGCTTTCTGTCAATCATAACATGACGACTACTTCAATCATGACAACCTTTTAGTTCATCTTCTATCCTCACATCTCTTATCCAGTTGTCTGTCCACTACACACTGATATCAGGGTATCTGTGTGTCATTAAAAAGCATTAAAGTCATTACATGGATTTGTCCAGAGGCTTTAAAAATTCATACAATTGCATTTGGCAACACAAAAGACAACAAAACAAACCACCACACCCAGTTTTTCCAATTGGGGACAACACTGCACTTCAAGGTTTTCAAGGTTTTTTGATGTGCAATATATATATATATATATATATATATATATATATATATATATATATATATATATATATATATATATATATATATATATATATGTATATGTATGTATGTATAGATATATATACAGGCATTTGTTTGAAGTTGCATGACATGTCAATCAGTGGCAGGTGTAGCAAGGCTGAATAAGTGTGTTGTTACTTTCAGTACCTACATCCTATCCTGAATGACAGAATCTTTGTTTCAGTACATCCTGAATGACAGAATCTTTGTTTCAGTACATCCTGAATGACAGAATCTCCTACCCAGACGAGACCTTCATGGACATGGAGTTCAAGATCTCAGTCATGTATGACATAGCCAAGGTATCACTTTGTGGCAGCCAAGGTATCACTTTGTGGCACATAACTCTTCTTAAGTCCCACAACCTTTCACCTCCCCTACAATACTGAGCCCTGACTATTAGCCCACACCCATAATAAGCCCATTCGAATCTTGATACATACTTTTATTATTTTGTCATGTGGAGTGTTGATCAAGTGAAATGATTTGGTGAACAATGGTAGTCATGACAACCACTCACCTTCTACACATTTATGCTTGTGAAGTGGAGCACTGATTAGTTTTTTTGCAACACCTAGTGTTGACAATAATTGATTCAATGAATGATGCGGACACATTTGTTACTGCATGCTTTCTTATAAGCATCTGTTTTGGAGACTTTGTATGTGTAAGTAATACGCAACTAGAGATATTTGATACTTGTTTATATTTAAATATGTGCTGTTCTAGACTACAATATTGTTCCAGTTAGGACACATTAAATACATCTAGCTTGTGTGCTATTCTGTGCTCAGCTGCTGTGTAGCTGCTAGCTCCTAATAGCCTATAGCCTACCATGTTTACCTTTTGTAAATTACTTAGAAGAAATTGTATACTTATGGTCGTTTAGATGTTAACTGTCTGTCACTCTGCTGGGCTGCTTGTATCGCACATGATATCACACACAAGTAAACACTCTGCTGGGCCGCTTGTATCACACATGATATCACACACAAGTAAACACTCTGCAGGACTGCGTGTATCACACATGATATCACACACAAGTAAACACTCTGCAGGACTGCGTGTATCACACATGATATCACACACAAGTAAACACTCTGCAGGACTGCTTGTATCGCACATGATATCACACACAAGTAAACACTCTGTAGGACTGCTTGTATCACACATGATATCACACACAAGTAAACACTCTGCAGGACTGCGTGTATCACACATGATATCACACACAAGTAAACACTCTGCAGGACTGCTTGTATCGCACATGATATCACACACAAGTGAGGTCATGACCTCCACTAAGACAGAATGATCCCACAACAAACAATGAAGGGTGACTGTCTTTATTACTGCCCAGGTGATGATTATTAGCAGGTGAAAACATAGTACTAATCACCCCCAGGTGATGATTATTAGCAGGTGAAAACATAGTACTAATCACCCCCAGGTGATGATTATTAGCAGGTGAAAACATAGTACTAATCACCCCCAGGTGATGATTATTAGCAGGTGAAAACATAGTACTAATCACCCCAGGTGATGATTATTAGCAGGTGAAAACATAGTACTAATCACCCCCAGGTGATGATTATTAGCAGGTGAAAACATAGTACTAATCACCCCAGGTGATGATTATTAGCAGGTGAAAACATAGTACTAATCACCCCCAGGTGATGATTATTAGCAGGTGAAAACATAGTACTAATCACCCCCAGGTGATGATTATTAGCAGGTGAAAACATAGTACTAATCACCCCAGGTGATGATTATTAGCAGGTGAAAACATAGTACTAATCACCCCCAGGTGATGATTATTAGCAGGTGAAAACATAGTACTAATCACCCCCAAATGATGATTATTAGCAGGTGAAAACATAGTACTAATCACCCCCAGGTGGTGATTATTAGCAGGTGAAAACATAGTACTAATCACCACCAGGTGATGATTATTAGCAGGTGAAAACATAGTACTAATCACCCCAGGTGATGATTATTAGCAGGTGAAAACATAGTACTAATCACCCCCAGGTGATGATTATTAGCAGGTGAAAACATAGTACTAATCACCCCAGGTGATGATTATTAGCAGGTGAAAACATAGTACTAATCACCCCCAGGTGATGATTATTAGCAGGTGAAAACATAGTACTAATCACCCCCAGGTGATGATTATTAGCAGGTGAAAACATAGTACTAATCACCCCCAGGTGATGATTATTAGCAGGTGAAAACATAGTACTAATCACCCCAGGTGATGATTATTAGCAGGTGAAAACATAGTACTAATCACCCCCAGGTGATGATTATTAGCAGGTGAAAACATAGTACTAATCACCCCCAAATGATGATTATTAGCAGGTGAAAACATAGTACTAATCACCCCCAGGTGGTGATTATTAGCAGGTGAAAACATAGTACTAATCACCACCAGGTGATGATTATTAGCAGGTGAAAACATAGTACTAATCACCCCAGGTGATGATTATTAGCAGGTGAAAACATAGTACTAATCACCCCCAGGTGATGATTATTAGCAGGTGAAAACATAGTACTAATCACCCCAGGTGATGATTATTAGCAGGTGAAAACATAGTACTAATCACCCCCAGGTGATGATTATTAGCAGGTGAAAACATAGTACTAATCACCCCCAGGTGATGATTATTAGCAGGTGAAAACATAGTACTAATCACCCCCAGGTGATGATTATTAGCAGGTGAAAACATAGTACTAATCACCCCCAGGTGATGATTGTTAGCAGGTGAAAACATAGTACTAATCACCCCAGGTGATGAAGAGAGGGTCAGCAGTGCATTGTGGGTGATGTTGTCTGCCCACAGGGCATGTCTTATCTCCACTCCAGCAACATTGAAGTCCACGGTCGCCTGAAGTCCACCAACTGTGTGGTGGACAACCGCATGGTGGTGAAGATCACCGACTTTGGCTGCCACACCATCCTGAAGCCAGGTAGAGGTGAGTGAGCAGTGAGCAGTGAGCGCTTCACACAGGAGCACGCTCGGATCAATGATCAATGATCAATGATTGTTCTCTCAGATGTTTGGACGGCTCCAGAACATCTGCGCAGAGACGGTGTGTCTCAGAAAGGAGACGTCTACAGCTACGGCATCATCGCCCATGAAATAGTTCTGAGGCGGGCGCCATTCTACACGCCATGCTGCTCCAGTCGAGCAGGTAGTGACTCCTCCTCTGTCCCCTCTCAAGCACTGATGGCATTGTTGCCTTGGAGGATCTAGTCTCTGATTGTCACACACACACACACACACACACACACACACACACACACACACACACACATACAAAGATAGAAACAATGTCTGTCCCCTCTCAAGGAATGTCTGTATTGCATTTGTTAGACTTAGTCATTCTTGCCTCTGTCTGTCTGTCCCCTCTCAATGAATAATGTAAGTGTTGCATAGTCTTTGTTATTAGTTAAACTTACCGTAGTCATTGTTGCCATTGTCTGTCCCCTACAGGCTTTGTAACTCACACAAAATCATTGTTGCCTTTGTCCGTCCCCTCTCAAAAGAATGTTGTCAGTTTTGTATAGTCTTTGTTATTTGTTAGACTTAAGTTACCATTGCCTTTTCTGTTGAATGATGTCACCAAATCATAAATCATATAAAGTACGTACCGAAACGTTGTCTGTCCCCTCTGAAAGAATAATGTCGGCGTTGCACAGTGTTGGCTTTATTTGTTAGACTTAGTCATAGTTGACTCTATCTTTCTGTTCCTTCTCAAGTGAAACGCAAATGTTGCCTAGGCTTTTTATTTCTTTATTAGACTTAGTGATTGCTGCCAATGTCTGTCCCCTCTTAGTCAGTTTTATATTGTTATTTCTTTATTAGACTTAGTGATTGCTGCCAATGTCTGTCCCCTCTTAGTCAGTTTTATATTGTTATTTCTTTATTAGACTTAGTGATTGCTGCCAATGTCTGTCCCCTCTTAGTCACTCTTTTATATTGTTACTTTTCTACTTTGTCTTGTGTTCATCTGTTCTCAGTCAGCCCTGGCTCAAGAACTTATTGTTTCTTAGTCTGTCACTGCTTTTATTACTTTTGTTGCTGCCTTCTTTTGTCCGCTTCTCTCACTTTGTCCCCTCTTAAACCAAACACCCGGACCTATGAACCTTGTCATTCATCAGGTCTTTGTCACCTCAAGGCGTTCAATCGATCCCAACTGGACTGCTTAGTTTGTCTTGGAAGACGTCTCGCCGCTCATCTGAGTAGACTTCATCGGTTCATGCTCATAGATTTAGATTGGCCAGATCTAGACCTGGGACTAGATGTTTGGGCTAGTCCCAGGACTAGGTTCAACCTATCTAAGTCTATGAGCGCAAACTGGCGGAGCGGCGAAACGTCTCCAAGACAAACCAAACAGTCCGGTCGTGATGGTTGGAACGCCCTGAGACTTTGGACCACAGTGCTAAACCACAGCAGATGTTCTAGGTACTAAAATAGGTACACACGACTGGAACAAAAGTTTGGAGTGAACACGCTCAGAAGTTTAGCCCAAACATTCCCACCAATAACATTTCTTCTCAGAATGGTAGACCTATTTGATTGTTTGTGTTGGCCTGACCCCTCAGAGAAGATCTACAAGGTGCGCTACCCCAACGGCTTTGCTGTCTTTAGGCCAGAACTGAACTGTGATGGCCTGTCAGAGAAAGACATGGAGGTAATACAAGAAAAGCTGATTTGGTGTTCATTGGATAGAAAATGGTGTCCACTTTGGTGTTGATCCAGCTGCAGATGCTGATAAAGAACTGCTGGGATGAAGATCCAGAACGAAGGCCGGATTTCAGGAAAATAGAGATGACTCTGGGAAAGCTTTTCAGGTAAGTCAACATCTTGTCCTAAGAAGCCTTTGTTGTCCGCAGTAAAAGAAATGACTTTGGCCGCAGCAACCTGCACAACCAAGCCACAGAGACCTACATGGACAACCTGATCCGCCGCCTGCAGATGTACTCCAGGAACCTGGAGCACCTGGTGGAGGAGAGGACGTCTCTGTACAAGGCGGAGAGGGACAGAGCGGACCGCCTCAACTTCATGCTCCTTCCCGGGTGCGTTGACCTTTCTGCACACCCGCCAGGAGAGACTATTTGTGTGTTCCCACAGTCCGGTGGTGCGTTCGCTGAAGGAGACCGGCAGGGTGGAGCCGGAGCTCTTTGAAGAGGTGACGGTCTATTTCAGTGACATTGTGGGCTTCACCACCCTGTGCCACTACAGCACCCCCATGGAGGTGGTGGACATGCTCAATGAGATCTACAAGAACTTTGACAGCGTCCTCGACCACCATGATGTCTACAAGGTGTGCTCCTCGTCCCGCTTCTTCTTTGTCTTTTCCAGTCAGGACGCTGATCCCTGGCCTGTGTTCAGGTGGAGACCATAGGAGACGCCTACATGGTTGCTTCAGGTTTGCCCAAACGCAACGGTGACCGCCATGCCGTGGACATCGCACGCATGGCACTGGACATTCTGTCCTTCGTCGGGACCTTTGAGTTGCAGCATTTGCCCGGCATTCCTCTGTGGATACGGATTGGTGTGCATTCAGGTAAAGTCATCATGAATTCATACCACACAACATACCACTCAAGGTTCATATAGTGCAGTTCCACGTTCTGTGTAGCGCCATCGTGCCGTAGACATTTGCCCCTTTTTCTCCACCACAGTCAATTGCTTTGTTTTTGGCCAAATAATGTTGTACTGTAGTCTAAGTCTAAATAATGTTGTACCGTAGTCTAAGAGGGCAGCTGAGCAAGGAAGGCTGGAGGTCTTCCACAATGACTGCCTACCTGCATGGTGTACTTACCACCGGTCTTTGTCCACACCTGAATCTACGGCCGCTTCCCTCTCTGCGCTTAAAGGCCTACTGAAATGCCATTTTCTTATTTAAACGGGGATAGCAGGTCCATTCTATGTGTCATACTTGATCATGTCGTGATATTGCCATATTTTTGCTGAAAGGATTTAGTAGAGAACATCGACGATAAAGTTGGCAACTTTTGGTGGCTGATAAAAAAGCCTTGCCTGTAGCGGAAGTAGCAGACGAGTAGCGTGACGTCACAGGTTGTGGAGCTCCTCACATCCAAACATTGTTTACAATCATGGCCACCAGCAGCCAGAGCCATTCGGACCGAGAAAGCAACGATGAAAGATTTGTGGATGAGGAAAGTGAGAGTGAAGGACTAGAGGGCAGTGGGAGCCATTCAGATAGGGAAGATGCTGTGAGACCTGATATTCAGCTGGGAATGATTAAAACAGTAAATAAACACAATATACTCTATTAGCCACAACACAACCAGGTTTATATTTAATATGCCACAAATTAATCCCGCATAACAAACACCTCCCCCCTCCCGTCCATATAACCCGCCAATACAACTCAAACACCTGCACAACACACTCAATCCCACAGCCCAAAGTACCGTTCACCTCCCCAAAGTTCATACAGCACATATATTTCCCCAAAGTTACATACGTTACATGCACATAGCGGCACGCACGTACGGGCAAGCGATCAAATGTTTGGAAGCCGCAGCTGCATGCGTACTCACGGTACCGCGTCTGCGTATCCAACTCAAAGTCCTCCTGGTAAGAGTCTCTGTTGTCCCAGTTCTCCACAGGTCAATGGTAAAGCTTGACCGTCATCTTTCGGGAATGTAAACAATGAAACACCGGCTGTGTTTGTGTTGCTGCAGTCGGCCGCTAATACACCACTTCCCACCTACAGCTTTCTTCTTTGCTGTCTCCATTGTTCATTGAACAAATTGCAAAAGATTCACCAACACAGATGTCCAGAATACTGTGGAATTTTGCCATGAAAACAGACGACTTAATAGCTGGCCACCATGCTGTCCCAAAATGTCCTCTACAATCTGTCACGCGCTGACGTCATCATACCGAGACGTTTTCAGCAGAATATTTCGCACGAAATGTAAAATTGCACTTTAGTGAACTAACCCGGCCGTATTGGCATGTGTTGCAATGTTAAGATTTCATCATTGATATATAAACTATCAGACTGCGTGGTCGCTAGTAGTGGCTTTCAGTAGGCATCTAAGATGCTTTGGTCATGCGGCTCGACGGCCGGAGGGTGAGCTGGTTGGTGATGTGTTCCCCCCGCTTACCCCCCTGGTGGACACATGTTGGCAGACAGCTGTGGACCTGGACAATCAAGGAGGACCTCTGGGAACTCTCGGGGCGGTGGAACTGAGTCGCCACCTCCTGTGACCTCGCACAGGACCGTCTTGTGTGGACCACCATGGTTGGAGATGTTGTCAGGGCCACCTAGTGGTGGATTGTGGTCGCCCCATTCTGTGACGTGGGAGCACATCCCCCCTGCATGGTGTACTTACCACCATTCTGTGATGTGGGAGCACATCCCCCCTGCATGGTGTACTTACCACCATTCTGTGACGTGGGAGCACATCCCCCCTGCATGGTGTACTTACCACCATTCTGTGACGTGGGAGCACATCCCCCCTGCATGGTGTACTTACCACCATTCTGTGACGTGGGAGCACATCCCCCCTGCATGGTGTACTTACCACCATTCTGTGACGTGGGAGCACATCCCCCCTGCATGGTGTACTTACCACCGGTCTTTGGCCACACATTTGACTCATGTACACGTTCATTATTTGATTGTGGATAAACAGACAAATATGTGAATTATTAGATTGTGTGTCCTAAAAACTGTGTGTGTGTGTGTGTGTGTGTGTGTGTGTGTGTGTGTGTGTGTGTGTGAAGGTCCTTGTGCTGCTGGAGTGGTGGGCAACAAGATGCCTCGATATTGTTTGTTTGGAGACACTGTCAACACCGCCTCACGCATGGAGTCCACCGGCCTGCGTGAGAAACACACACACACACACACACACACACACACACACACACACACACACACACAGAGAGAGAGAGAGTAATAAAAGAATGTGTTGTTGTGTTGCAGCGTTAAGAATCCACATCAGTCAGTCCACACTTGGAATCCTGAAGAGGACCGACTGTCACTTCCTGTGTGAGCAGAGAGGAGAGACTTACCTCAAGGTGAGCACACCTTTACCTGCATCTTTCTCCACACTTCACATCTGTCTGTCTGTCTGTCTGTCTGTCTGTCTGTCTGTCTGTCTGTCTGTCTGTCTGTCTGTCTGTCTGTCTGTGTGTGTGTGACAGGGCAAAGGCAAAGAGATGACATACTGGCTGACAGGAGAGACTGGAGACAAATACAATCTTCCCACACCTCCCACAGCGTGAGTTCAACACTTCTACTTTACACTCCCACTCAGGATGGTGTCGGCCATACTGGTCCATGCAAACATACTGGTCTATACAAACATACTGGTCTATACAAACATACTGGTCTATACAAACATACTGGTCCATACAAACATACTGGTCTATACAAACATACTGGTCTATACAAACATACTGGTCCATACAAACATACTGGTCTATACAAACATACTGGTCCATACAAACATACTGGTCTATACAAACATACTGGTCCATACAAACATACTGGTCCATACAAACATACTGGTCCATACAAACATACTGGTCCATACAAACATACTGGTCTATACAAACATACTGGTCTATACAAACATACTGGTCCATACAAACATACTGGTCCATACAAACATACTGGTCTATACAAACATACTGGTCCATACAAACATACTGGTCCATACAAACATACTGGTCCATACAAACATACTGGTCCATACAAACATACTGGTCTATACAAACATACTGGTCCATACAAACATACTGGTCTATACAAACATACTGGTCCATACAAACATACTGGTCTATACAAACATACTGGTCTATACAAACATACTGGTCCATACAAACATACTGGTCCATACAAACATACTGGTCCATACAAACATACTGGTCTATACAAACATACTGGTCTATACAACATACTGGTCCATACAAACATACTGGTCCATACAAACATACTGGTCCATACAAACATACTGGTCCATACAAACATACTGGTCTATACAAACATACTGGTCCATACAAACATACTGGTCTATACAAACATACTGGTCCATACAAACATACTGGTCTATACAAACATACTGGTCCATACAAACATACTGGTCTATACAAACATACTGGTCCATACAAACATACTGGTCCATACAAACATACTGGTCCATACAAACATACTGGTCCATACAAACATACTGGTCCATACAAACATACTGGTCCATACAAACATACTGGTCCATACAAACATACTGGTCCATACAAACATACTGGTCCATACAAACATACTGGTCCATACAAACATACTGGTCTATACAAACATACTGGTCCATACAAACATACTGGTCTATACAAACATACTGGTCTATACAAACATACTGGTCCATACAAACATACTGGTCCATACAAACATACTGGTCCATACAAACATACTGGTCTATACAAACATACTGGTCTATACAACATACTGGTCCATACAAACATACTGGTCTATACAAACATACTGGTCCATACAAACATACTGGTCTATACAAACATACTGGTCTATACAAACATACTGGTCCATACAAACATACTGGTCTATACAAACATACTGGTCCATACAAACATACTGGTCTATACAAACATACTGGTCCATACAAACATACTGGTCTATACAAACATACTGGTCCATACAAACATACTGGTCTATACAAACATACTGGTCCATACAAACATACTGGTCTATACAAACATACTGGTCTATACAAACATACTGGTCCATACAAACATACTGGTCCATACAAACATACTGGTCTATACAAACATACTGGTCCATACAAACATACTGGTCTATACAAACATACTGGTCTATACAAACATACTGGTCCATACAAACATACTGGTCCATACAAACATACTGGTCCATACAAACATACTGGTCTATACAAACATACTGGTCTATACAACATACTGGTCCATACAAACATACTGGTCTATACAAACATACTGGTCCATACAAACATACTGGTCTATACAAACATACTGGTCTATACAAACATACTGGTCCATACAAACATACTGGTCTATACAAACATACTGGTCCATACAAACATACTGGTCTATACAAACATACTGGTCCATACAAACATACTGGTCTATACAAACATACTGGTCCATACAAACATACTGGTCCATACAAACATACTGGTCCATACAAACATACTGGTCCATACAAACATACTGGTCCATACAAACATACTGGTCCATACAAACATACTGGTCCATACAAACATACTGGTCCATACAAACATACTGGTCCATACAAACATACTGGTCCATACAAACATACTGGTCTATACAAACATACTGGTCCATACAAACATACTGGTCTATACAAACATACTGGTCTATACAAACATACTGGTCCATACAAACATACTGGTCTATACAAACATACTGGTCTATACAAACATACTGGTCCATACAAACATACTGGTCCATACAAACATACTGGTCCATACAAACATACTGGTCCATACAAACATACTGGTCTATACAAACATACTGGTCTATACAAACATACTGGTCCATACAAACATACTGGTCCATACAAACATACTGGTCCATACAAACATACTGGTCTATACAAACATACTGGTCTATACAAACATACTGGTCCATACAAACATACTGGTCCATACAAACATACTGGTCCATACAAACATACTGGTCTATACAAACATACTGGTCCATACAAACATACTGGTCTATACAAACATTCTGGTCCATACAAACGTGTCTGCTAAAGTGTCAAAAGTAAATACATTTTGGTCTAAAACAACAGTAAAAATGTAATAATGTCATGAGAGAAAGTTAGTTGTGAATAATAATATACTTAGTCACCTATAATACCACATTTGTATTTAAATATATATCATGTTTTTTTTTTTACATATTTGACTTTTCAGTATGTGGCCCTTTGATGGAACAAGTTGACCCACCCCTGATGTAAAATATTATAAGTTCTCAAAATATACTTTAAATATCAATTACTATTATTTTATTATATCTTTGTTTTTATGTAAAAAAAAAACAACAACAATAAAAATGTAAGAAAAAAAGAGCAAAACAATCAGTATGTGATGAAAAAAAATCTCAAATGTTTTAACAAATAATTAATAGTAATATATTTAGTCACTTATAATAACACGTTTTGTATTTAAATATATACATCTTTGTTTTTTTACACATCTGACTTTTTGCTATGTGGCCCTTGGTGGCACATTATATATATATATATATATATATATATATATATATACCGTATATATATATATATATATATATATATATATATATATATATATATATATATATATATATATATATATATATATATATATATATATATACAAACCCCGTTTCCATATGAGTTGTGAAATTGTGTTAGATGTAAATATAAACGGAATACAATGATTTGCAAATCATTTTCAAGCCATATTCAGTTGAATATGCTACAAAGACAACATATTTGATGTTCAAACTCATAAACATTTTTTTTTTTTGCAAATAATCATTAACTTTAGAATTTGATGGCAGCAACACGTGACAAAGAAGTTGGGAAAGGTGGCAATAAATACTGATAAAGTTGAGGAATGCTCATCAAACACTTATTGCAATAAGGCGCTTTTGGTAGCCATCCACAAGCTTCTGCTTGACCACTTGACCACTAAATTGCTGCAGTTCAGCTAAATGTGTTGCTTTTCTGACATGGACTTTTTTCTTCAGCATTGCCCACACCTTTAGTACTGTTTTTGATTCATTAGTACCATGATACTATACTAGTACCAGCATACACTACAACCCTATATATTATATATTTGATTCATTAGTACCACAATACTACACTAGTACCAGTATACCAAGTACCATGATACTACACTAGTACCAGTATACAGAGTACCATGATACTACACTGGTACCAGTATACCAAGTACCATGATACTACACTAGTACCAGTATACCAAGTACCATGATACTACACTAGTACCAGTATACAGAGTACCATGATACTACACTGGTACCAGTATACCAAGTACCATGATACTACACTAGTACCAGTATATTGAGTACCATGATACTACACTGATACCAGTATACAGAGTACCATGATACTACACTGGTACAATTCTAATTTGAAGTAAGTTGGGTTGGAAGCACGAGCGAGTGTCCTTGTTCTTGACCAGACTTTGATTTGGGTCCAGGGAGAACTTCCAGAGGCTGCAGCAGGACCTGGCTGAGATGATCGTGTCCAGCCTGGAGCAGCGAGGAGAAGGTGGCGAGGTCTTGGAAAAGAGGAAAACCTTGTCTGCCAAAGCCTCAAAGAGGGACCTGGACAGCGGGCCGCCCGAGTACTTCCACTTGGCCGTGACGGATGAGCCCGGAACTCACCTGTGACGGTGCAGGACCAGGACCAGGACTTCCTGCTACAAACACTGCGGGCGTTCTTCGGACTCCACGCCGGGACTCTGGCGAACACAATTTGCTGACGCAGCAGAAAATGTCTTATTTTGCGTCACCTTCATTGTCCTTTTTCAGCAGAAAATGTTCTTCTTGAGTCACGTCTTGTGTTATGAAAGCATGTCTGCAGACCACCTGGACTCACTTCCTGTGGTCAACTCCTGCCTGGACTCACTTCCTGTGGTCAACTCCTCCTGCCTGGACTCACTTCCTGTGGTCAACTCCTCCTGCCTGGACTCACTTCCTGTGGTCAACTCCTCCTGCCTGGACTCACTTCCTCTGGTCAACTCCTCCTGCCTGGACTCACTTCCTGTGGTCAACTCCTCCTGCCTGGACTCACTTCCTGTGGTCAACTCCTGCCTGGACTCACTTTCTGTGGTCAACTCCTCCTGCCTGGACTCACTTCCTGTGGTCAACTCCTTCTGCGTCTACTTTTTGTCACTTGGCTAGAAATGGACCTGAGGTGTGCAGTCAAACTGTTGCTATGATATGCTGTTAACATTTGGACCGATACGGTACCGATTTTCAATACTTTTGTGTTAATAAATAATAGTTTTTGGTATAAAATCTCATTTTGTATTGCAACATTGATGAATAGTCCGATTATGACACCTGCTGTCCAGTTTTTGTTCTTCTTTTATTTTCACATTCCTCAAGTCTTATTTGCAAGTTTGACACTAATGTAATTCCAGTCCCTGACACCAGATGGCAGCAGAGTACAGTTTAGATAGATAGATAGATAGATAGATAGATGTATGTATAGATGTATAGATGTATAGATAGTACTTTATTGATTCCTTCAGGAGAGTTCCCTCAGGAAAATTACAATTCCAGCAGCAGTGTACAGAATTGAGATTGAATTTAAAAAGTCAAAAGTAAATAATGGGGGAATAAATGCAAACAAAATAGAAAAATATTACAATAAGAATGAAAATGCTGTGTGGGTGAGTCAGTCCAGTCTTTGCTAAATCCAGGTTTTTGGTGTGCCCTAAAAAGTGTTAATACTGTAAGTATTGTACTTAATACACACCACTTATTTGATTGTTATGTACATCTTAGTTGCCAGGAAGTGGCGTGACAATAAAGGTTCTTGTTGCTAGGCAGAGTTCACAGTTGCCAGGAAGTGGTGTGACAATAAAGGTCCTTGTTGCTAGGCAGAGTTGACAGACACGGTGTGAGTCTGAAGCATAGATGCTACATTCTTGTCTTCAGACTAAGTTGTTTTGTGTAAGAAAACGTTGTTATGTTGTAGCTTCCTGCTGTGACCGGTCTAAAAACAGCTGATCAGGTCAAGACAACTTTCAAAATAAAGTTCCCCGCCAAGGTATGGATAGAAGAAGATGGCAACATTCAAAGCACAGAATCCAGAAAAGCCAGCACCTCCCCTCCACATCACAACTTCCTCTGGCTGGTCAGAACCCTTTAGAACCGGACCAGTAAGACAAAGACAGACCGGAGGAACATGATCTCAGTATCTGGGAGGGGCCAAACAGAAAGGAAAACACAAGTCAGGCAGAAGAAAGCCAAAAGAAAAGGAGAAAGAAAGACAAAGATGTGACGTCATCAACAAGATGTGACGTCATCAACAAGATGTGACGTCATCAGCAAGATGTGACGTCATGAAAAAGATGTGACGTCATCAACAAGCTGTGACATCATTAACAAGCTGTGACGTCATCAACAAGATGTGATGTCATCAACAAGCCGTGACGTCATCAACAAGCTGTGACGTCATCAACAAGCTGTGACGTCATCAACAAGATGTGACGTCATCAACAAGATGTAACGTCATGAACAAGATGTGACGTCATCAACAAGCTGTGACGTCATCAACAAGCTGTGACGTCATCACCAAGATGTGACGTCATCAACAAGCTGTGAGGTCATCAAGAAGCTGTGACGTCATCAACAAGATGTGACGTCATCAACAAGCTGTGACATCATGAACAAGCTGTGACGTCATCAACAAGATGTGAGGTCATCAACAAGATGTGACGTCATCATCAACAAGATGTGACGTCGTCATGAACAAGATGTGATGTCATCGTCAACAAGATGTGACGTCATCAACAAGCTGTGACGTCATCAACAAGATGTGACGTCATCATCAACAAGATGTGACGTCATCATCAACAAGATGTGACGTCATCAACAAGATGTGACATCACCAACAAGATGTGAGGTCATCAACAAGATGTGACGTCACCAACAAGATGTGAGGTCATCAACAAGATGTGAGGTCACCAACAAGATGTGAGGTCATCAACAAGATGTGACGTCATCATCAACAAGATGTGACGTCGTCATCAACAAGATGTGATGTCATCGTCAACAAGATGTGACGTCATCAACAAGCTGTGACGTCATCAACAAGATGTGACGTCATCATCAACAAGATGTGACGTCATCAACAAGATGTGACGTCACCAACAAGATGTGAGGTCACCAACAAGATGTGAGGTCACCAACAAGATGTGACATCACCAACAAGATGTGACGTCATCATCAACAAGATGTGACGTCATCAACAAGATGTGACGTCACCAACAAGATGTGAGGTCACCAACAAGATGTGAGGTCACCAACAAGATGTGACATCACCAACAAGATCCAGTGTGGATGAAACAAAGATTACAGATGCTAGCTTGACTTGATAAGGCTAGCAGGTAGAAATATAAATATAAATATGCATGAAACGTCACACATGAGACACTTTACTCACTTTTGCTTCTTTTGTCAAACTTACAAAGGAGAAACGCTACAAGACGAAACTTCACTTCTACTTCCGCTTGAAAAGACTAAATGGAAGCAGAAAGAAATAAAGAGAAGAGATTATGGAAATGGGAAGTGAGGGGCCAACACACCTGGGACATTGTCCTCTGGGAATTTTATTTTGAAAGGTCACAGCAGGAAGCTACAGCGAAGGCTGAAGTCAGAAAGTTTGAGGAGACAAGAACTTAGCACTTATCTGTTTGAGGAGAGCGTCTGGAGCAAGTGCTTTATTTTGTAAGTTGTGGTCATCAGGAAGTGATGTTCTTCTACACAGTCTTGGTGGTCACCAAGGCGGTGTCCCCCAGCTCCGTGGCAGGAAGTGGAACTCTGTGCTCCCCGGCCGGCCAGCACACCAACACACCTCCTTCCTCCCGGCCTGGTTGGTCCCACCCTGGACAGCCACAATGGTGGAGTCCGTCACACCACTCCTGGTGATGAAGATGAGGATGAGGATGGTGGGGGCAGGCAGTAGCAGTGCTGCTCTTGGAGGGTGAGGTCTTGGAGGGTGAGGTCTTGGAGGTTGAGTTCTGGGCTTCAGCTTCTGTTTGCTCTGCAAAGAAAAGTGTTGACTTCTTGACACTTGGAGAATGAATGTGAGGTGTGCAGAGTGTTGATCATATTGATCACATCTCTCAGTCTTATTTGCAACTTTGACCCTAATTCCAGTCCCAGACACTACAGTATAGTTTGGCTAAATCCAGGTTTTTGTTGCGCCCTAAAAAGTGTTAATACTGTAAGTATTGTACTTAATACACACCACTTATTTGATTGTTACGTACATCTTAGTTGTAGTTTTCAACATACTCAAAATCTGCTGATTCCACCATTCCTGCCAGGAAGTGGTGTGACAATAAAGGTCCTTGTTGCTAGGCAGAGTTCACAGTTGCCAGGAAGTGGTGTGACAATAAAGGTCCTTGTTGCTAGGCAGAGTTCACAGACACGGTCTGAGTCTGAAGAATAGGTGCTACATTTTTTACATTCTTCAAAACTTTCAAAATAAAGTTCCCCGCCAAGGTATGGACAACAAGGTACACCAGGAAGAAGATGGCAACATTCCAGAAAAGCCAGCACCTCTCCTCCACATCACAACTTCCCACTGCAAAAGTCAAGACATTTTGCTTTCAACTTGTATTTATATGCAGCAATGCATTGTGGGTTCATGGCGGCCATCGTTGCACTCTGGGTGTGACTTTTAAACGGCACCATGAGTCAAAGCAGCCTTGGACAAAAGTGTACGTACACTTCTAATGACTTTACAATACTTTCTATTTGTTTGTGATGTAGTGATTGGAGCACATACTTGTTGCTCACAAAAAACATTCATGAAGTTTGCTTCTTTTATGAATTTATTATGGCTCTACTGAAAATGTGAGGGTGAAAAGTATACATACAGCAATGTTCATATTTGCTTACATGTCCCTTGGCAAGTTGACCTGCAATAAGGCGCTTTTGGTAGCCATCCACAAGCTTCTGCTTGACCACTTGACCACTAAATTGCTGCAGTTCAGCTAAATGTGTTGACATGGACTTGTTTCTTCAGCATTGTCCACACCTTTAAGTCAGGACTTTGGGAAGAAAACCTTCATTCTAGCCTGATTTAGCCATTCCTTTACCACTTTTGAGGTGTGTTTGGGGTCATTGTCCTGTTGGAACACCCAACTGTGCCCAAGACCCAACCTCCGGGCTGATGACTTTAGCTTGTCCTGAACCATTTGGAGAATTTGTCCCATTTACTCTCTGTAAAGCAACAGTTCCATTGGCAGCAAAACAGGCCCAGAGCATAATACTACCACCACCATGCTTGACGGTAGGAATGGTGTTCCTGGGATTAAAGGCCTCACCAAACATATTGCTGGGTATTGTGACCAAACAGTTCCATTTTTGTTTCATCTGACCACAGAACTTTCCTCCAGAAGGTCTTGTCTTAGTCCATGTGATGTCAGATGAAACACTGTAACTGAAACTGAAACTGAAACTGTATGCTAAGATCTCATATTCAAATGCTAACATTGTATGCTAGCTATTCAGCTAATGTTGTATGTTTACACCTAAAATTGATGGGTTTGTAAAGTTTGCAGCATGTTAAAAGTATTGAACTGGAGGTTGAGGGCACATCAACAATTTAGTAGTTGCATTTCTTACTCTCCTGGTATTGGACTTACCTTTTCTGTGTATCCATCCTTGCATTTGTTACTCTCCTGTTATTGGACTTACCCTTTCTGTGTATCCATAAGTTCCAGGAAGTGTGTACGCCATGAAATGTGTTTTTGCTCAATCCTTGTGTTAGCCAGGTTGGGTGCTTGTCACCAAACACTAAAGTTAAGAAGGTACTTGTTTAAAGTGTGTGCTGGTATGAGATCCTGGGGTCTACACACGTGGACTACAACATGACGTCACAGGTTGGTCAACATTACACACAATATCTCCTCCTTCAAATCACATTTTTGGGCACTTTTGAGGATCCCACATTGACAAGAAGAGTTAGTTTTGCTCTTTAAAGTTGACCTGCTTTCTTTCACCTTCTGCCAACACACACTTTTGAAAGGAGAACAGGAAGCCCGAGCAGCAGAAAGGGGCGGGGCCACGGGATGGAGAAGTGAAACTGACCACTTTCTACCATCATCAACCTTCGCACCTGCTGCCCCACTTCCTGTGCACTCACCAGACACTCCCACCACTCCCCAGACACTCCCACCAGTCAGGAGACACTCCCACTAGTGGAGTGTCTCCATGAACACAAGACACTCCCACAAGTCAGGAGACACTCCCACCACTCAGAAGACACTCCCACCAGTCAAGAGATACTCCCACCACTCAGGAGACACTTCCATCAGTCAGGAGACACTCCCACCACTCACCAGACACTCCCACCAGTCAGGAGACACTACCATCAGTAAGGGGACACTCCCACCAGTCAAGAGACACTCCCACCACTCAGGAGACACTCCCACCACTCAGGAGACACTTCCATCAGTCAGGAGACACTCCCACTAGTGGAGTGCCTCCATAAACACAAGACACTCCCACCAGTCAGGAGACACTCCCACCAGTCAAGAGACACTCTCACCAGTCAGGAGACACTCCCACCAGTCAGGAGACACTCCCACCACTCAGGAGACACTCCCACCAGTCAGAAGACACTCCCACCACTCAGGAGACACTCCCACTAGTGGAGTGTCTCCATGAACACAAGACACTCCCACAAGTCAGGAGACACTCCCACCACTCAGAAGACACTCCCACCAGTCAAGAGATACTCCCACCACTCAGGAGACACTCCCACCACTCAGGAGACACTTCCATCAGTCAGGAGACACTCCTACCAGTCAGGAGACACTCCCACCAGTTAGGAGACACTCCCACCAGTCAGGAGACACTCCCACCACTCAGGAGACACTTCCATCAGTCAGGAGACACTCCTACCAGTCAGGAGACACTCCTACCAGTCAGGAGACACTCCCACCAGTCAGGAGACACTTCCATCAGTCAGGAGACACTCCTACCAGTCAGGAGACACTCCTACCAGTCAGGAGACACTCCCACCAGTCAGGAGACACTCCCACCAGTCAAGAGACACTCCCACCAGTCAGGAGACACTCCCACCAGTCAGGAGACACTCCCACCACTCAGGAGACACTCCCACCAGTCAGAAGACACTCCCACCACTCAGGAGACACTCCCACTAGTGGAGTGTCTCCATGAACACAAGACACTCCCACAAGTCAGGAGACACTCCCACCACTCAGAAGACACTCCCACCAGTCAAGAGATACTCCCACCACTCAGGAGACACTCCCACCACTCAGGAGACACTTCCATCAGTCAGGAGACACTCCTACCAGTCAGGAGACACTCCCACCAGTTAGGAGACACTCCCACCAGTCAGGAGACACTTCCATCAGTCAGGAGACACTCCTACCAGTCAGGAGACACTCCTACCAGTCAGGAGACACTCCCACCAGTTAGGAGACACTCCCACCAGTCAGGAGACACTCCCACCAGTTAGGAGACACTCCCACCAGTTAGGAGACACTCCCACCACTCAGGAGACACTCCCACCACTCAAGAGACATTCCCACTAGTGGAGTGCCTCCATGAACACAAGACACGCCCACCAGTCAGGAGACACTCCCACCAGTCAGGAGACACTCCCACCAGTTAGGAGACACTCCCACCAGTTAGGAGACACTCCCACCACTCAGGAGACACTCCCACCACTCAAGAGACATTCCCACTAGTGGAGTGCCTCCATGAACACAAGACACGCCCACCAGTCAGGAGACACTCCCACCAGTCAGGAGACACTCCCACCAGTTAGGAGACACTCCCACCAGTCAGGAGACACTCCCACCACTCAGGAGACAATCCCACCAGTCAGGAGACACTCCCACCAGTCAAGAGAAACTCCCACCAGGAGAACTTCTACACCCGAGCTCCTCATACAGAAGAGAAAAGCAAGTGAATAATAACCATAACATATTTAAATAATGACTTCATGTGTCATTCATTTATTTCATGTCAAAGTACATTTCATGATTTATTTAATCAATAAATTAATGATTGAAATATCTAATTTGATTCAATAATTTAATTATTTATTTGAAATACATTTTTAATTAATTATATAATGTTAAAGTACATTGAATTATTTAATAATTGAATTAATTATTTTAATATTGAATACTTGTATTTAATAATATAATTCATAATTGTATCATTGACTTTATTATTCAACTAATGATGTCATGATTTAAAGATATATATTTGGAATGTGTTTCAGACGCTTTATGATAGGATTTGATCTCTCAGAGTCGGTGGGCGGATCCTAACACGTGATTGGTTAGCCGGCGCTTCAGGCGAAAGCAATCATTGGTCTAGATTCCTGTTAGCCCCGCCCACTGACTTTGACGGCTGAGGTTGACAGATCAAATACTTTCATAAAGTGCTGACATTCATGGAATAATTCAATAAAAAGTGGCGACTTGTCCAGGGTTTACCCCGCCTTCCGCCCGGAGGCAGCTGAGATAGGCTCCAGCACCCCCGCGACCCCAAAAGGGACAAGCGGTAGAAAAATGGATGGATGGATGAAATATTTAATTAAATAATGAATGAAATAATGAATTACATTAGAATATAATTAATGATAATTAAATCATGAAATCCAAAATGTCCTTAACGATTAAATATTTCATTAAATATTAAAAAATCTACAAAATATTTATTTTGATATCTAAATAATTATTTAAATATTTAAATGCAATTTAAAATGGAATACATTAATGTTATAGTTGAATACACATTTAAGTATTTGATTACCATTATAATGAATACAATGATACAATCGTTAATTACATTTTGAAACAATAAAGAAATGTATATATTGTCTGTATACTTAATATAAATTAAATTAATTAATGACACATTTGATAACACTTTTATGCATTTCATTCCAATTAAAATGTATTGCATGAATAAATAATCAATTGAATGCTGAAACAATTAATACAATTATTAAATATTATTTTACATTCAATAAATTAATGACACATTTAATAACACATTCATGCATTTAATTACAATTATAATTCTTACAATGATTGAGTAAATAAATATTAAAATAATGAATACAAGTTTAAAATGATTAAAAGTAATTTTGCATGAAATATATTAATGGTAGATTTAATAATACATGTGTGTTTCATTCCAATTATAATTAAATGGATGAATTAGTAAATATTAAAATTAAAAATTCAAGTTTAAAATAATTAAAATAATTATTTTCATTAAAAAGAAAGGAATGATATACTTAATAACACATTTTGTATTTCATTCAAAGTACAATTAATTACATGGTTGAAAAAATAAATACTAAAATAAATAAAGTTTAGAATAAATACAATTAATTTTACAATAAATAATCTAATGACTAATTTAATACCACATTTGTGTGTTTAATTCCAATTATAATTAATTAAATCGTTGAATAAATGAATATTCAAATAAATACAGTTTAAAATAATTAAAAGTAATTTTCATTAAATAAACTAATGATCTATTTAATGACACATGTGTATATTTAATTCCAATTATAATGAATTAAATGATTGAATAAATAAATATTTAAACAAATCATTCAACTTTAGAATAATTAAAATTAATTTTACAATAAATAAACTAATGACACATTTAAGTTTAATTCCAATTCCAATTAAATGGTTGCATAAATAAATAGTAAAATAATTCAAGTTCAAAATAATTAAAAGTAATTTTCATTAAATAAACTAATTATCTATTTAATACCACATTTGTGTAGTCAATTCCAATTCTAATTATTTAAATGATTGCATAAATAAATATTTAAATAATTCATTAAAGTTTAGAATAATTACAATTCATTTTACAATAAATAAACTAATGACGAAGTTAGTTAATAAATTAAAAGGAAATATTTCAAGATATTTAATTCATTTGACCCTCCATATTGTGATGAGCAAAAGGCAAAAAGTGCAACCTGGAACGTGAGGCGGAGGAGTCACCTGAGGTCGTGTGTAGTCTGCTCTGTCGTCTGTCCATCACGAAGCAGACGAGCAGAGCCAAGATGGAGGCCAGGGTGGTCAACATCAGCACCACCCACAGGACGGGACTCAGAGCCGTCAGCTGGTCAGAGTGGACGTCTGCAGGTGTGAATGTGGACGTGAGCTCTGTTGACAACATGTTGAACAACTCTTACTTCTTTCTGGCTCTTGCATTCAAAACCAAACACACTGACAATACTAGCCTGTTGGAGTGTGAGGAGGTTGAGGTCTGGTCTCTGGCCTGCAGGGAACACAATCGTTGACAAGGTTGTCCCATTTGCTTCCCAGGAGACACGTCTTCTTGGTCATGGCGACGAGCAGCACCACACTTGTCACATCTCCTGCATGGATCACACTTTAAGAAGAACAGAGTTCACTTCCTCCATCTGACAGGAAGTGAACGACACAGCACAGTCCTTTGGGAGACACAACACACTTCCTGACATGAAATACTGACTCTCACCCGCCACCAATACATATTTACCATACTGACTCTCACCCTCCACCCTCCACCAATACATATTTACCATACTGCCTCTCACCCTCCACCCTACATTAATACATATTTACCATACTGCCTCTCACCCTCCACCCTACATTAATACATATTTACCATACTGCCTCTCACCCTCCACCCTACATTAATACATATTTACCATACTGCCTCTCACCCTCCACCCTACATTAATACATATTTACCATACTGCCTCTCACCCTCCACCCTACATTAATACATATTTACCATACTGACTCTCACCCTCCACCCTCCACCAATACATATTTACCATACTGCCTCTCACCCTCCACCCTACATTAATACATATTTACCATACTGCCTCTCACCCTCCATCCTACATCAATACATATTTACCATACTGCCTCTCACCCTCCACCCTACATTAATACATATTTACCATACTGCCTCTCACCCTCCACCCTACATTAATACATATTTACCATACTGCCTCTCACCCTCCACCCTACATTAATACATATTTACCATACTGCCTCTCACCCTCCACCCTACATTAATACATATTTACCATACTGCCTCTCACCCTCCACCCTACATTAATACATATTTACCATACTGCCTCTCACCCTCCACCCTACATTAATACATATTTACCATACTGCCTCTCACCCTCCACCCTACATCAATACATATTTACCATACTGCCTCTCACCCTCCACCCTACATCAATACATATTTACCATACTGCCTCTCACCCTCCACCCTACGTCATATTTATCATACCAAGTCCAATAGCAAATATTTGCAGACTGTGTCACATTGTAGTCAACAAATAGGAGCAACATATGAAAAATAGATCAAAATAATGTTAAAAAAAGACACATATATATGCAAAAACTTGTTACTTTTTTAAAATATATTCTTTAATAATAATTACTAATAACACAGATTTGTTTTTAAATATATGTATCAAAAAAAAAAAAAAATAAATAAATATATATATATGCAAATTGTATGATGTCATATTAACACCGCCCAAGCCACGCCCCCACTGCCACAAGTCAATAGGCAATCTGTGAAAAACACTGTATACTGTATAAAAAAAAATATATATATATATATATATATATATATGTGTGTGTGTGTGTATATATATACATATATATATATATATAAAGGTATATTAATGTCTATATTCCCATTTATTGATATAAATATATAAATAATTGTGAAAAATATTTATTATATATATATATGT
Source organism: Nerophis lumbriciformis (assembly GCF_033978685.3). Taxonomy (NCBI): domain Eukaryota; kingdom Metazoa; phylum Chordata; class Actinopteri; order Syngnathiformes; family Syngnathidae; genus Nerophis; species Nerophis lumbriciformis. Next base: position 1,811,008 of record NC_084569.2, read on the forward strand.
ATATATATATATATATATTAATGTCTATATTTTTCAAAATTAAATATATAAATAATTGTGAAAATTATTTATTTTAAATATATATAATTATATATATATATTAATGTATATATTTTTCACAATTATGTATACATAATTGTGAAACATATTTATTTTAAATATATATATATAATTATATATATTTAAATTAAATAATTTTCACATTTGTTATTATTTATTATATATATATATATAAATAAATATGTGTTTATATATATATATGTATATATACATATAAATAACAATTATTTGTTGTAATCTATTATATATATAAATTTATATTTAAATTTCTATATATATATATATATATATATATATATATATTAATGCCTATATTCTTCACAATTATTTCTATATATATATATATATATATATATATATATATATATATATATATATATATATATATATATATATATATATATTGTAGCGGTAAAGTCCTAAACTATTACTGCTACTGGTTGCCGAATAAAACTGAAGCTAGTTTAGACGTGTGCGGCTGGCTAATAATTGATGTCCAGAATTGTGTCCATGTTTAACAAAAATATTTATTAACATACAGCCACATAAATCAAACTTACTTTGTAACAAAACCGAAAAATAAACGGGAGCAAACAAATCATAGCCTGGCACAGTCAAAAACTGTTGCGCCTCCACTCAGCAACACCTGAGCAAGATCCCAGCCCCTCCCTAAGTAGACTGGCACTTGGCCTTGAGCCAACCCCTTTAATGACGTCATACATTTGACGGACAGAAACAGTAAATGGCTCTAACACACCAGCCCCTAATTGCTACTGGCGTAATGAACAGAGCAATTGAATTAAAAATAAATACATACAAATAGAGCCATAACACCAAAACAAAACCCTTTTTTGGGGGGGGGGGGGGGGGGGGGGGGGGGGGGGGGTTCATGTTCCCTTTTGAAATAATGCAATTATTTTAGTCCATACCTTCACAAAGAAGGCATATCTTTGTTATTGGTCTTTCTTTTTTCATTTGTCCACTTTTGTCGCTCTTGTAGCAACGGTAAATACTCGCGAATACACCTTTTCCAAAAAAGGTCAGCGATATAGACTCTGCCTCCATCTTCTCTTTGAGTACAGATCCTTTTTTCTTTCTGCTTCCAAACTTTGAGTCTTGCCTTTTCCATTTCACTATTTTCCTTCTCCTCATATTGCTGCTGGAGAAGTGTTTGCTCCAAGCCTCTTTGTCTTTCTAGCTCTAGAGCTCTCTCTCTGGCCAGAGCTTGCTCTCGCTCTTCCTGCTTTTTGGCCAAACCATGTTCTCTCCTGCCTCTCCTTTTCCAAAGCAAGTTTTTTCTCCCACTGCAAAGCTTTTCTTGCTCCTCTTTTTCAATGCGGAAGCTTTGAGTCCACTCATAGGACTTTTGGGCTGATCGTGTTCCGCCAATGCTCTGGTTGATAAGCGGTTCCTCCAACCGGTTAACGATGGTGTGGTTAACAGTAACTGTGGGGCTCCCATTATGCTGGTTGTTGCCTTGTATTGGCCCATTAATTACCCACCCCAGTAGGGTTCTGACAGCATAGGGTCCGTCTCCGTGGCTGTTAATCACCTCCCATGGTTCCATTAACTTGGATGCGTTGGTACCAATTAACAGATCCACGTTGGCAGTTAGTCGAGGGATTTTGATGCCTTTGAGGTAAGGCCACTTATCTAGCTCTGCTTCACTGATCAGATGGTTAGTACCCACAGGCATCTGCCTTTGAGTGAACACATCAGGAAGCTCAAAAAACTTACTGCCAGCAAGATTTGAGATTTTCAGGCCATTTACAACACTGCTAGGGGTCGCCTTACTATTACTCATGGTGCGCAATTGGATTTTTGTTCTTCGGCCTTCTGTATTCAGCCTGTTCAGTAGCTGTTCAGAACAGAAGGTCCCTGTGCTTCCTGGATCTAGGAAAGCGTATGTCTGGACTATCTTGCTGCCCTTTGAGCACTTCACTTGAACGGGCAGGATAGGTAAAATTCCATAGTTGCCAGCCCCTGTATGGCCACAAGTTGAAGATGTAGTGCAAATCTTTGCTTCTATTTTTGGCAGATGGCTATTTCCTCCACTTTCCAGATGCCTCCTGTGAATGTGTAACACTTCGGGATGTGTCTTGTTGCAGTAAGAGCAAGTGATGCGCCTGTCGCAACTCTTGCTCAGGTGCCCTGTGCACAGGCAACCAAAACACAGGCCTTTTTCTTTTAAAAAGTCAAGCTTTTCCCTGTGCGCCTTCTTTCCCAGCATTGGACAGTGCTCCAATGCATGTTCTCTTTTACAATACAGACAGGAAATAGAGTTTGTCTTGGAGAAGTAGATGCCTCTGTTAACAAACTTATCCAGGTGTGGATCCGATTTAGGTTCAGTGGCAACTGCCACCTGAGTTGCGAAACTGCTTCTTCTGAACTGTGATTTTCTTTGATGCATAGGCTTGGGTTTGGTTATTGTTTTATTTTGAGGAATGTCCTGAATGTCACCAAAGACAGGATCTGAAGCAATTCTGACCTGCTGTTCAATAAATTTCACAATGTCTATGAAACAAGCACGTCGCTTTTGTGTGTCAACAATGTCAGCTGCTTTTCCTCTCCACTGGTCCCTTAATTTATACGGAAGCTTTTGTATGAGCATCTTCATGCTAGCTGGCATATTGAGCTCGTCCAAGTATTGCAGCTCTTCCATCGCATTGGAGCATTCTCGCAAGAAGAGTGCAAAAGCTTGGAGATTTTTTATATCCTCAGACTTGATGTTTGGCCAAACCATGATTTTGTCCAGGTAGGCTGCTGTTATTTTTGAAGGATTTCCGAAGTGTTCCCTTAGTAGGCGTTTTGCTGTAGCATAGCCTCTCTCTGTAGGCATATAGAGGCAACTGCGCACCAAATCTCTCGGCTGTCCTTTGGTAAACTGCTCCAGATAATATAAGCAGTCACCACAATCATTGGTTTTTGCCTCTACACAATGCTCAAATGCTTTTATGAAAGCCTGAAACTGCAATGGGTCACCTTCAAAAACCGGAATGTGTCTGTGTGGAAGTAATTGGGAGGTTTGTGCTTGAACCAGGAGTGCCATCATTTCATTTTGCCTTTGTAATATAGTGTGGAATTCACCTGGTATTGTGTTATTGCCTTGAAATGATTGAGCTGCTTGAGGTAAATGTTGCTTTGATTGGTTTTCCACAGGATCCAAAGTTGATGAGCGAAGTGGTTTGTTTGGTTGAGGGTGTGAATGAACCTTGTTTGGGGCATTCTTGGCTGTGTGAAGCTCTGAAGGAGCAGCTTTAACAGACTGATGAAGTTGTTGTACAGGCTGTGCAGGCACTTTTCTCAGTTTTGTCTCTTGTCTGTAATAGGACTCCATTCCATCAGACTTGTTGCTCCTGCCAGAAACACTGGCTTCCTGGAGGACAGACAATTTAGCATTGTGGGATGCTATTCGAGCATCCAACTCCATTTGCTCCTTTTTCCTCCTTATGGCCTCTGCTTGTTCCTCCTGTTCCCTCTTTAGAGCTGCTGCCTGCTCATCTTGTCTCCTCTTTAGAGCTGCTGCCTGCGCCTCCAATGCATGAATGTCTTTTAGAGCAATAGCACGGGCAATAAGTGCTGCCTTATCTGCCTCTGCTATTATGCGAGCAGAAGAAGTGGAAGACCTTTTGCTTTTGTTTGAGGATACGGAATTATTGAGCTTTGATAAGACATTGGATTGCACATTTGAAATGCTGTCGTGGGGTTGTACACTTTCATTTTCAACACCATCAACAGCAGAACCATCATTTATAACTTCATCATCATCATCATTGTCATCATCATCATTTTGAGAATACATCAACCTGTCAACCTTGTCAATAAAACCATCAAAATTCAACATTTTTGCTTTGTACCATATCTCATGTTTAGTACACTCATCATCTGGTAACAGAGACAACAAAGTTTTGTGCACTTTTCTGGTTTCATGATAAAAAACCATAAACCTGCTAAATTCCTCCCTTAGCTCACGTGAACGTGTTTCGTCATTTAACAGGGCAATGACCCCCTCTTTCAGCGTTGATAGTCTTTGCAACTTTGATTTTCTTTCCCCCTGCAAACTTTCAATTTTGTGACCTAGAGCTTTGGGTGTCATTTTTACCACACGTTTTTTTCCTTCAACCCCTTGCCCAACATTGTCACGTTCGGCCACATTGTCCTCCTGTGGCTGTTTATGTTCATCAGCGCACATCTGTGCTCCCTCCTCCTCCATTTGGAAAAGTCAAAGTTTTTCAACCCGCGCGCAAGTCAAGTCAAATAGTCACCAATACATTGGATTTTTTCAATATTTGTGTGCACACATTTTAATAATGGCCGTTTTGCTTTTGTTTATGTCGGCGCGCCGCTAAAACATACCACACAGGTGTAGGACGGGCTCAACGCTGCTCCGCGTCCTCCTCCACGCACTGCACGCACGCGCGCTGCTTGGCTCGGTGGGATGATCTGCTGCTGCTGCTGGCTGCTGTCCCCAATGAGCGACCCTGTATCTCTCCAGTGGGACTCGTAGCTGCCGATGCAGAGCTTGATTGCAGAAGGTCTCCGCCGCTTCGCCGATCAGTTTCCTCCGCCGCCGATCACCAAACAAACGCTGACAGCGGCCCGTGCGTTCCTCTTCCAAAACGAGCCTCGTAGCTTGTTGCTTCCCAATAAACAACTCGCGTTCCGATGAGGCAGTTTTTGACTAAGTGTAGCGGTAAAGTCCTAAACTATTACTGCTACTGGTTGCCGAATAAAACTGAAGCTAGTTTAGACGTGTGCGGCTGGCTAATAATTGATGTCCAGAATTGTGTCCATGTTTAACAAAAATATTTATTAACATACAGCCACATAAATCAAACTTACTTTGTAACAAAACCGAAAAATAAACGGGAGCAAACAAATCATAGCCTGGCACAGTCAAAAACTGTTGCGCCTCCACTCAGCAACACCTGAGCAAGATCCCAGCCCCTCCCTAAGTAGACTGGCACTTGGCCTTGAGCCAACCCCTTTAATGACGTCATACATTTGACGGACAGAAACAGTAAATGGCTCTAACATATATATATATATATATATATATATATATATATATATATATATATATATATATATGCTTTAAAAACCAGTAATGGCTAAATTGGGGCCCTAAGCAGACTTTGTTCATACTAAATTTAGGCGACAAGGATTTTTATACTACAGTATTTAACTTAGACTTGAAATGCAATTAGATGCATGTTTTATACATATAATCATGTGTTAATATTATAAACAAGGCTTATTAGGTCAGGCTGACTCTAAAAGGGACTCATAAAAACTGATGAAAAAATATTTACATACAATTACGAGGTGCTTAAATAAAATAGATTTTAACTAAATTAATAAGAAAAACGATAAATATGTTTGTTAAATAATATGTCAATACAATTTAAGTGCATATAAAACTACAGCTTCACCACTTTAGTCATAGTTTTTGCGCTTTAACCTCTCTATAACTTTAGTTCCAGACTTCTTCTGTTTGTTTGACATTGTCATTACTGCCACAGGTGGTGGAAAAGTGTATTACAACTGAAGAAGGGCCCTTGGTTAAGCAACACTGATCTATGGAACGCCTTAAAGGGGAACTGCATCTTTTTGGGATGTTGCTAATCATTCACAATCATGTAAGACAAGTACACATGCATTCTAAATATTTAATTACTTCCAAAAACACATCAGGACTTTCCCTTTTTTAACAACATGACTGATTATTACTCACTGCCGACAACCATAATAAAACATCACTTACTGTACAACGTCTGCTGTCCTTAGGATGCAGACTTCTTGGATGTTCATATATTCCCTTTTAGATGAAGAATGATTGATAATCCTCGCGAAGAAAATGGGGGTGGAACCAAGCCTCTTTTTGTGTTGTTCTTGCCATTTCCAGCTCTAAAATGGCTGTCAACTTGTTGGAATACCTACTCATGCTTCTTCTGTCCAGGTGAGAGGCATGCTTTATGATCTACAAGAAACTTACACGGAGCAAGGAAGCCAGGAAACAGCAGATCACTCGATGATGTCAACATTGGCACACAGGAAGTGACCGCTGACTTTCCAAAAGGAGTAAAATGTGTTTACATCTTGACGCTCACGAATGACTTTTGTCAGGAAGAGACACAGAAGGCAGAAGTAGAATAGTTACAAGTTTATTGATGGCATGACATCAGCAGTGAAATAGGAAGGTGAAAGAAAGATGGCGTCGTTTGTGATGAAGACGACATTGAGAAGGATTTCTAGTGCATTTTCTTCTTGCACTAAAAACAATCATTAAGCACAAATATGTTGTACTCACGTACCCTGAGACATTGTTGCATCAAATACAAACATTCTAATATTTGTGAGACGCGTACGATTAATAAAACAATCCAGTGGATCAAAGCACAACAACTGAAATCTAAATAACTTAAAATCAATGTCAAAAATTATTATTTATGTGGCTATTTTCAAATATTATGTACTAAAACAAGGGGGGATAAATTGAAAATGTTCACTCTTTCTGGTGCAACTCAATACAATCTATTCGGTTTTTTCCCCACTACTTTTGTGACTAAAAAATTCAAGTAATATTTGTATTGAAATTAGGAATACAGCTGATACTGACTGTGATCGGCTGATACCAACACCTATTATAACAACACAATACTTTCAATATCAACACAATATTTAAACTGGTTCCTTAGTGTCTTTTATTAGGCACAATTGTTTGATCAAAACAAAGTCAATAGTACACATTAACTCTACAAAAACGACTCTCTTTTAAAGTCCTTCTGTGTCCGGGGAATTTGTTCTCTGGGTTTGTAAACGTCAACAAAAACAACACCAAAAAAAGATTTAGAGAAAATAAAAATATCGATCTAATTTCTCTAACTTAAGGTACAAAGTAATGCACTTTATTTTCCCTATTTTGGTTTAATTGCATTAGGTGAGCGGCTCCACACTGTGTATGGACACACATACTGTGTGTGCGGCTCCACACTGTGTATGGACACACATACTGTGTGTGCGGCTCCACACCGTGTATGGACACACATACTGTGTGTGCGGCTCCACACCGTGTATGGACACACATACTGTGTGTGCGGCTCCACACCGTGTATGGACACACATACTGTGTGTGCGGCTCCACACTGTGTATGGACACACATACTGTGTGTGCGGCTCCACACCGTGTATGGACACACATACTCTGTGTGCGGCTCCACACTGTGTATGGACACACATACTGTGTGTGCGGCTCCACACTGTGTATGGACACACATACTGTGTGTGCGGCTCCACACTGTGTATGGACACACATACTGTGTGTGCGGCTCCACACTGTGTATGGACACACATACTGTGTGTGCGGCCGGACTAAAAAAAAAAATACAGTGTCAGCGTTGGTGATTGGCATTAAAAGGCATAAATTGGCAAGGGTGGTCACAAACTTTTTCAAGAAAATTGGTGGATACTTATTGGTCAGCACATCCTGAATTAAATTTGAATTTTTTAAATGATTATTTATAGTTTTTCCACTGAGGGCCACACATGCATGAGGGAACCATTTTCATATTTTTTCATTTTTAAAACCAATACAATATATCGTTTTTTTCCAGACTATAGAGCGCACCGGTACATAAGCCACACCCACTAAGTTTTATTTCCCATACATTAGCCGCACCGGGCTATAAGCCGCAGATATATTCCTTGTGAAATGAGTTATTTACACTGAAATATTTATTTACATACCTTACTTGTTTCCAAACGGTGTCTGTAACACGGCAGTAAAACGGCTGATCAAACAAAACAGAAGTCATGGTCATGGATCCACTAGCTGCGCAAGCTAGCTCTCCAATCAGCTAAACAGACTCAATAACTCCACGCTGACATTTTGGTGAATTTACTGAGGAATTTGTGAAAGTGAAACTAAACAAAAATAATGCCATTGTAAGTTAATAATACTAACACAGACATTTGTACATGTGTTAGCATATTAGCTAATGCTAACGAGGCTAGCTTGATTACGATAGCATGTACAAATATGCATGAAAACACTCCTACAGACATCACACATGGGACGCTTTCGTAAGTAAGAATAGTTTTAGTTATATTGTAAAACTTACAAACGTTGCTTGGACTGATGAATGATGACTCTATACGAGTAGAAACGCTATGGACGGCTAGAGGACTGAACTGCACTTCTACTTCCGGTTCAAAGCTCTACACCTGCAGTGAGCGAACTGGTCCAAAAGATGGCGCTGTAGCACCAACAATAACACAACTTGTCAGTGTCTCTGCGTGTGTTTAATGAAAACTATTTGCTTTTATAAGCTGCAGTGTTCAAAGCATAAGAAAAAAGTAGCCGCTTATAGTCCGGAACTTATATATTGTAACTATTAGGGCTTCCTTTAATTTTGGTGACTGTTAAAGGTCTCGGGGACTGCAGTCAATATAGTGTTAAAAATGTGTCGTATATTACATCATTATTTTACTTAAATATCTGTAGATAAACTTCAGCTCTATCTGTTGACATAGAAGTTTAGATTTTTTTTGGTTTATGTTTCATGTTTTTTTTATCAAAACCCTTTTTTTAATAGAAAATAACTAAATAATGCAATATTTTTCCACCAAAAAATGTTCAACGTGTCATTTTTAATGTGAAGTAATTGTAACCTTAGAAGAGTCAATAATTCATAACAAAAATGCTTTTGGTTTATTCATATTTCTTTTAAAGCAATGACAGTAAAAAAAAAGGATCCAAAAGGCCCCCACTTATAAAAGTCTTAAAAATAAGTCATATGTATATTATTTATTTTTCTGATAAGTTGAACCCACAACTTATTCCTTCCACATTCACACGTTGATGGAGGTAGTTAAATTAATTTTTACTTTTAATTATAATCAAATTATATTTTTATTATAAGTTGTAATTATTTTGTGAGCAGTGACAGTTTCAAAGTAAAAGCCTGCCTCCACTATTGCAACATCATCTTCTTAAATTACACCTCTTTGCTCTTTTATTACACTTTGTGGACAATATTATTTGCAAACATTTGCTGCTCTTTGGACCGCCGTGTGCTAGGACACAATCACGGGCGGAAGAGGACAGGCTGCATGCTGACGAAGGTGAAGTTGTAGAAGGCAGGTAGACCCTGGTGGCTCACCTGGCTGAACTTCTCCCACCTGAAGGGCGGCAGTCCGTCCTGTGTGGTCGGCCCGTTCAGCGCCTGCGCCTGGAACCTGCCCGCCATTTGGAAGTCCGTCACCTGCCCAAACACAAGAAACATTTGAAGCTAAAAAAGGCGGCGTGTGATCTTCTTGTGATGCGTGCCTTGGTGTCATAGCAACCGCCTGGCGAGGGCTCTTCTGCCTTCAGGTCGTTACGGCAACAGATGGACTTGCAGGGGTTCCCTTGAGAGTACGGATCCTTCTTGTAGTCTGACGGAGAAAGACCAGAGTCACGAGGGCCACGTCACAAATTGAATAAGAAGTCGGTGACCATGGGTTTTATTTTGAAGAGAATCAACTTATACGACCCAATCCAAACAACTTTTCCCACAAATGGTGCAAATAAATCATAACCAAGACAAAAAGGTAACACATTACTGCTCATCGGACTTTGTTGATATTATGAAACACATACAATCATAATTCAAAATTACACCCATATAAATCCACCACAATGCATGATGGGTAATATACAAAACACTCTCCAAACTTTACCATTTTGGTGCATTTTATCTGCTTGGTATTTCTGATGGATAACAAAAGGAGGTTGTCACGGAAGTAAACAAGGCTGGAGTCCAACTTTCACATACTCTTAATATTCAATGTTTTATTGTTTATACGTCAGCATGTGATGTGGGGTGAAGTAGTTAAACACATACTCTTAATATTCAATGTTTTATTGTTTATACGTCAGCATGTGATGTGGGGTGAAGTAGTTAAACACATACTCTTAATATTCAATGTTTTATTCTTTATACGTCAGCATGTGATGTGGGGTGAAGTAGTTCAACACATACTCTTAATATTCAATGTTTTATTGTTTATACGTCAGCATGTGATGTGGGGTGAAGTAGTTAAACACTTACTCTTAATATTCAGTGTTTTATTGTTTATACGTCAGCATGTGATGTGGGGTGAAGTAGTTAAACACATACTCTTAATATTCAGTGTTTTATTGTTTATACGTCAGCATGTGATGTGGGGTGGAGTAGTTAAACACATACTCTTAATATTCAGTGTTTTATTGTTTATACGTCAGCATGTGATGTGGGGTGAAGTAGTTCAACACATACTCTTAATATTCAATGTTTTATTGTTTATACGTCAGCATGTGATGTGGGGTGAAGTAGTTAAACACATACTCTTAATATTCAATGTTTTATTGTTTATACGTCAGCATGTGATGTGGGGTGAAGTAGTTAAACACATACGCTTAATATTCAATGTTTTATTGTTTATACGTCAGCATGTGATGTGGGGTGAAGTAGTTAAACACTTACTCTTAATATTCAGTGTTTTATTGTTTATACGTCAGCATGTGATGTGGGGTGGAGTAGTTAAACACATACTCTTAATATTCAGTGTTTTATTGTTTATACGTCAGCATGTGATGTGGGGTGAAGTAGTTCAACACATACTCTTAATATTCAATGTTTTATTGTTTATACGTCAGCATGTGATGTGGGGTGAAGTAGTTCAACACATACTCTTAATATTCAATGTTTTATTGTTTATACGTCAGCATGTGATGTGGGGTGAAGTAGTTAAACACATACTCTTAATATTCAATGTTTTATTGTTTATACGTCAGCATGTGATGTGGGGTGAAGTAGTTCAACACTTACTCTTAATATTCAGTGTTTTATTGTTTATACGTCAGCATGTGATGTGGGGTGAAGTAGTTAAACACATACTCTTAATATTCAGTGTTTTATTGTTTATACGTCAGCATGTGATGTGGGGTGAAGTAGTTCAACACATACTCTTAATATTCAATGTTTTATTCTTTATACGTCAGCATGTGATGTGGGGTGAAGTAGTTCAACACATACTCTTAATATTCAATGTTTTATTGTTTATACGTCAGCATGTGATGTGGGGTGAAGTAGTTAAACACATACGCTTAATATTCAATGTTTTATTGTTTATACGTCAGCATGTGATGTGGGGTGAAGTAGTTAAACACATACTCTTAATATTCAATGTTTTATTGTTTGTACGTCAGCATGTGATGTGGGGTGAAGTAGTTAAACACATACTCTTAATATTCAATGTTTTATTGTTTATACGTCAGCATGTGATGTGGGGTGAAGTAGTTCAACACATACGCTTAATATTCAATGTTTTATTGTTCATACGTCAGCATGTGATGTGGGGTGAAGTAGTTCAACACATACGCTTAATATTCAATGTTTTATTGTTTATACGTCAGCATGTGATGTGGGGTGAAGTAATTAAACACATACTCTTAATATTCAATGTTTTATTCTTTATACGTCAGCATGTGATGTGGGGTGAAGTAGTTAAACACATACTCTTAATATTCAATGTTTTATTGTTTATACGTCAGCATGTGATGTGGGGTGAAGTAGTTAAACACATACTCTTAATATTCAATGTTTTATTGTTTATACGTCAGCATGTGATGTGGGGTGAAGTAGTTCAACACATACTCTTAATATTCAATGTTTTATTGTTCATACGTCAGCATGTGATGTGGGGTGAAGTGTGTCTCTGTGTGTAAGTGTGTTTAAGTGTGTCCATGTGTGTAAGTGTGTTTATGTGTGTAAGTGTGTGTAAGTGTGTCTATGTGTGTAAGTGTGTCTATGTGTGTAAGCGTGTCTATGTGTCAATGTGTGTAAGTGTGTGTAAGTGTGTCCATGTGTGTAAGTGTGTCTATGTGTCAATGTGTGTCAATGTGTGTAAGTGTGTGTAAGTATGTCAATGTGTGTAAGTGTGTCCATGTGTGTCTGTGTGCGTAAGTGTGTCAATGTGTGTAAGTGTGTGTAAGTGTGTCCATGTGTGTAAGTGTGTCTATGTGTGTCTGTGTGCGTAAGTGTGTCAATGTGTGTAAGTGTGTGTAAGTGTGTCTATGTGTGTAAGTGTGTCTCTGTGTGTAAGTGTGTCTATGCGTGATAGTGTGTCAATGTATGTAAGTGTGTCTACGTGTGTCTAGGTGTCAATGTGTGTAAGTGTGTCTGTCTTAGTCTTAGACTTAGATTGTCACATCTAGTCTTAGACTTAGATTGTTACATCTAGTCTTAGACTTAGATTGTTACATCTAGTCTTAGACTTAGATTGTTACATCTAGTCTTAGACTTAGATTGTTACATCTAGTCTTAGACTTAGATTGCTACATCTAGTCTTAGACTTAGATTGTTACATCTAGTCTTAGACTCAGATTGTTACATCTAGTCTTAGACTCAGATTGTTACATCTAGTCTTAGACTTAGATTGTTACATCTAGTCTTAGACTCAGATTGTTACATCTAGTCTTAGACTCAGATTGTTACATCTAGTCTTAGACTTAGATTGTTACATTTAGTCTTAGACTTAGATTGTTACATCTAGTCTTAGACTTAGATTGTTACATCTAGTCTTAGACTTAGATTGTTACATTTAGTCTTAGACTCAGATTGTTACATCTAGTCTTAGACTTAGATTGTTACATCTAGTCTTAGACTTAGATTGTTACATCTAGTCTTAGACTTAGATTGTTACATCTAGTCTTAGACTCAGATTGTTACATCTAGTCTTAGACTTAGATTGCTACATCTAGTGTTAGACTTAGATTGTTACATCTAGTCTTAGACTTAGATTGCTACATCTAGTGTTAGACTTAGATTGTCACATCTAGTCTTAGACTCAGATTGTTACATCTAGTCTTAGACTTAGATTGTTACATCTAGTCTTAGACTTAGATTGTTACATCTAGTCTTAGACTTAGATTGTTACATTTAGTCTTAGACTCAGATTGTTACATCTAGTCTTAGACTTAGATTGTTACATCTAGTCTTAGACTTAGATTGTCACATCTAGTCTTAGACTTAGATTGCTACATCTAGTCTTAGACTTAGATTGTTACATCTAGTCTTAGACTTAGATTGTTACATCTAGTCTTAGACTTAGATTGTTACATCTAGTCTTAGACTTAGATTGTTACATTTAGTCTTAGACTCAGATTGTTACATCTAGTCTTAGACTTAGATTGTTACATCTAGTCTTAGACTTAGATTGTCACATCTAGTCTTAGACTTAGATTGCTACATCTAGTCTTAGACTTAGATTGTTACATCTAGTCTTAGACTCAGATTGTTACATCTAGTCTTAGACTTAGATTGTTACATCTAGTCTTAGACTCAGATTGTTACATCTAGTCTTAGACTCAGATTGTTACATCTAGTCTTAGACTTAGATTGTTACATTTAGTCTTAGACTTAGATTGTTACATCTAGTCTTAGACTTAGATTGTTACATCTAGTCTTAGACTTAGATTGTTACATTTAGTCTTAGACTCAGATTGTTACATCTAGTCTTAGACTTAGATTGTTACATCTAGTCTTAGACTTAGATTGTCACATCTAGTCTTAGACTTAGATTGCTACATCTAGTCTTAGACTTAGATTGTTACATCTAGTCTTAGACTTAGATTGTTACATCTAGTCTTAGACTTAGATTGCTACATCTAGTCTTAGACTTAGATTGTTACATCTAGTCTTAGACTCAGATTGTTACATCTAGTCTTAGACTCAGATTGTTACATCTAGTCTTAGACTTAGATTGTTACATCTAGTCTTAGACTCAGATTGTTACATCTAGTCTTAGACTCAGATTGTTACATCTAGTCTTAGACTTAGATTGTTACATTTAGTCTTAGACTTAGATTGTTACATCTAGTCTTAGACTTAGATTGTTACATCTAGTCTTAGACTTAGATTGTTACATTTAGTCTTAGACTCAGATTGTTACATCTAGTCTTAGACTTAGATTGTTACATCTAGTCTTAGACTTAGATTGTTACATCTAGTCTTAGACTTAGATTGTTACATCTAGTCTTAGACTCAGATTGTTACATCTAGTCTTAGACTTAGATTGCTACATCTAGTGTTAGACTTAGATTGTTACATCTAGTCTTAGACTTAGATTGCTACATCTAGTGTTAGACTTAGATTGTCACATCTAGTCTTAGACTCAGATTGTTACATCTAGTCTTAGACTTAGATTGCTACATCTAGTGTTAGACTTAGATTGTTACATCTAGTCTTAGACTTAGATTGTTACATCTAGTCTTAGACTTAGATTGTTACATCTAGTCTTAGACTTAGATTGTTACATCTAGTCTTAGACTTAGATTGTTACATCTAGTCTTAGACTCAGATTGTTACATCTAGTCTTAGACTCAGATTGTTACATCTAGTCTTAGACTTAGATTGTTACATCTAGTCTTAGACTCAGATTGTTACATCTAGTCTTAGACTCAGATTGTTACATCTAGTCTTAGACTTAGATTGTTACATTTAGTCTTAGACTTAGATTGTTACATCTAGTCTTAGACTTAGATTGTTACATCTAGTCTTAGACTTAGATTGTTACATTTAGTCTTAGACTCAGATTGTTACATCTAGTCTTAGACTTAGATTGTTACATCTAGTCTTAGACTTAGATTGTTACATCTAGTCTTAGACTTAGATTGTTACATCTAGTCTTAGACTCAGATTGTTACATCTAGTCTTAGACTTAGATTGCTACATCTAGTGTTAGACTTAGATTGTTACATCTAGTCTTAGACTTAGATTGCTACATCTAGTCTTAGACTTAGATTGTCACATCTAGTCTTAGACTCAGATTGTTACATCTAGTCTTAGACTTAGATTGCTACATCTAGTGTTAGACTTAGATTGTTACATCTAGTCTTAGACTTAGATTGTTACATCTAGTCTTGGACTTAGATTGTTACATCTAGTCTTAGACTTAGATTGTTACATCTAGTCTTAGACTCAGATTGTTACATCTAGTCTTAGACTCAGATTGTTACATCTAGTCTTAGACTCAGATTGTTACATCTAGTCTTAGACTTAGATTGTTACATCTAGTCTTAGACTTAGATTGTTACATCTAGTCTTAGACTTAGATTGTTACATCTAGTCTTAGACTCAGATTGTTACATCTAGTCTTAGACTTAGATTGCTACATCTAGTCTTAGACTTAGATTGTCACATCTAGTCTTAGACTTAGATTGCTACATCTAGTCTTAGACTTAGATTGTTACATCTAGTCTTAGACTTAGATTGTTACATCTAGTCTTAGACTTAGATTGCTACATCTAGTCTTAGACTTAGATTGTTACATCTAGTCTTAGACTCAGATTGTTACATCTAGTCTTAGACTCAGATTGTTACATCTAGTCTTAGACTTAGATTGTTACATCTAGTCTTAGACTCAGATTGTTACATCTAGTCTTAGACTCAGATTGTTACATCTAGTCTTAGACTTAGATTGTTACATTTAGTCTTAGACTTAGATTGTTACATCTAGTCTTAGACTTAGATTGTTACATCTAGTCTTAGACTTAGATTGTTACATTTAGTCTTAGACTCAGATTGTTACATCTAGTCTTAGACTTAGATTGTTACATCTAGTCTTAGACTTAGATTGTTACATCTAGTCTTAGACTTAGATTGTTACATCTAGTCTTAGACTCAGATTGTTACATCTAGTCTTAGACTTAGATTGCTACATCTAGTGTTAGACTTAGATTGTTACATCTAGTCTTAGACTTAGATTGCTACATCTAGTGTTAGACTTAGATTGTCACATCTAGTCTTAGACTCAGATTGTTACATCTAGTCTTAGACTTAGATTGCTACATCTAGTGTTAGACTTAGATTGTTACATCTAGTCTTAGACTTAGATTGTTACATCTAGTCTTAGACTTAGATTGTTACATCTAGTCTTAGACTTAGATTGTTACATCTAGTCTTAGACTTAGATTGTTACATCTAGTCTTAGACTCAGATTGTTACATCTAGTCTTAGACTCAGATTGTTACATCTAGTCTTAGACTTAGATTGTTACATCTAGTCTTAGACTCAGATTGTTACATCTAGTCTTAGACTCAGATTGTTACATCTAGTCTTAGACTTAGATTGTTACATTTAGTCTTAGACTTAGATTGTTACATCTAGTCTTAGACTTAGATTGTTACATCTAGTCTTAGACTTAGATTGTTACATTTAGTCTTAGACTCAGATTGTTACATCTAGTCTTAGACTTAGATTGTTACATCTAGTCTTAGACTTAGATTGTTACATCTAGTCTTAGACTTAGATTGTTACATCTAGTCTTAGACTCAGATTGTTACATCTAGTCTTAGACTTAGATTGCTACATCTAGTGTTAGACTTAGATTGTTACATCTAGTCTTAGACTTAGATTGCTACATCTAGTCTTAGACTTAGATTGTCACATCTAGTCTTAGACTCAGATTGTTACATCTAGTCTTAGACTTAGATTGCTACATCTAGTGTTAGACTTAGATTGTTACATCTAGTCTTAGACTTAGATTGTTACATCTAGTCTTGGACTTAGATTGTTACATCTAGTCTTAGACTTAGATTGTTACATCTAGTCTTAGACTCAGATTGTTACATCTAGTCTTAGACTCAGATTGTTACATCTAGTCTTAGACTCAGATTGTTACATCTAGTCTTAGACTTAGATTGTTACATCTAGTCTTAGACTTAGATTGTTACATCTAGTCTTAGACTTAGATTGTTACATCTAGTCTTAGACTCAGATTGTTACATCTAGTCTTAGACTTAGATTGCTACATCTAGTCTTAGACTTAGATTGCTACATCTAGTCTTAGACTTAGATTGTTACATCTAGTCTTAGACTCAGATTGTTACATCTAGTCTTAGACTCAGATTGTTACATCTAGTCTTAGACTTAGATTGTTACATCTAGTCTTAGACTTAGATTGTTACATCTAGTCTTAGACTCAGATTGTTACATCTAGTCTTAGACTCAGATTGTTACATCTAGTCTTAGACTTAGATTGTTACATCTAGTCTTAGACTTAGATTGTTACATCTAGTCTTAGACTCAGATTGTTACATCTAGTCTTAGACTCAGATTGTTACATCTAGTCTTAGACTTAGATTGTTACATCTAGTCTTAGACTCAGATTGTTACATCTAGTCTTAGACTTAGATTGTTACATTTAGTCTTAGACTTAGATTGTTACATCTAGTCTTAGACTTAGATTGTTACATCTAGTCTTAGACTTAGATTGTTACATTTAGTCTTAGACTCAGATTGTTACATCTAGTCTTAGACTTAGATTGCTACATCTAGTGTTAGACTTAGATTGTTACATCTAGTCTTAGACTTAGATTGCTACATCTAGTGTTAGACTTAGATTGTCACATCTAGTCTTAGACTCAGATTGTTACATCTAGTCTTAGACTTAGATTGCTACATCTAGTGTTAGACTTAGATTGTTACATCTAGTCTTAGACTTAGATTGTTACATCTAGTCTTAGACTTAGATTGTTACATCTAGTCTTAGACTTAGATTGTTACATCTAGTCTTAGACTTAGATTGTTACATCTAGTCTTAGACTCAGATTGTTACATCTAGTCTTAGACTCAGATTGTTACATCTAGTCTTAGACTTAGATTGTTACATCTAGTCTTTGACTCAGATTGTTACATCTAGTCTTAGACTCAGATTGTTACATCTAGTCTTAGACTTAGATTGTTACATTTAGTCTTAGACTTAGATTGTTACATCTAGTCTTAGACTTAGATTGTTACATCTAGTCTTAGACTTAGATTGTTACATTTAGTCTTAGACTCAGATTGTTACATCTAGTCTTAGACTTAGATTGTTACATCTAGTCTTAGACTTAGATTGTTACATCTAGTCTTAGACTTAGATTGTTACATCTAGTCTTAGACTCAGATTGTTACATCTAGTCTTAGACTTAGATTGCTACATCTAGTCTTAGACTTAGATTGTTACATCTAGTCTTAGACTTAGATTGTCACATCTAGTCTTAGACTTAGATTGTTACATCTAGTCTTAGACTTAGATTGTCACATCTAGTCTTAGACTTAGATTGTTACATCTAGTGTTAGACTTAGATTGTTACATCTAATCTTAGACTTAGATTGTTACATCTAGTCTTAGACTTAGATTGTTACATCTAGTCTTAGACTTATATTGTTACATCTAGTCTTAGACTTAGATTGTTACATCTAGTCTTAGACTCAGATTGTCACATCTAGTCTTAGACTTAGATTGTCACATCTAGTGTTAGACTTAGATTGTCACATCTAATCTTAGACTTAGATTGTTACATCTAGTCTTAGACTTAGATTGTTACATCTAGTCTTGGACTTAGATTGTCACATCTAGTCTTAGACTTAGATTGTCACATCTAGTCTTAGACTTAGATTGTTACATCTAGTCTTGGACTTAGATTGTCACATCTAGTCTTAGACTTAGATTGTTACATCTAGTCTTAGACTTAGATTGTTACATCTAGTCTTAGACTCAGATTGTTACATCTAGTCTTAGACTTAGCATTTCACCCATCTATCCTCCATCCCAACGACTGTTGGCAAAGGTCTCACTTCTTGCACCACCCTAGGGCCAAACCCTCCTTGTCCGGAGGGTAAGTAGGTGATCAATGTGCAGGGAGACCACAACTCACCATTGAACCTCATGATGTGCTTTAAGGAGTCCAGGTCCTTGACGTGGGCCTGGTCACGACGGAAGATCTTGGCCCTGGGGCACAGGTCGTAGGAGAAGTCCTGGCCGTAGCGCTGCCACATCAGCTGGTAGCCACTCAGCCTGTAGATGTTCTGGTGGAAGGGGACGTTGTAGGACGGCCAGTAGCCTGTCGGGGTTCACGTTGGGGTGCGTTCAAGTCTTAGTCATTTTGGGCACAGGTGGGGGGGGGTCTTACCCAAACGCAGCGCTTGGGTCTGGTCCGAGTACTCCACCAGCCCAGGGATCTGCTCCACCACAGTCAGGGCACCGTCACTGATACTGTGGCCCAGCTTCACTTTGCTCCTGTCCAACACCATGTACTGATTATTGTAGGTTCCTGCAGCAGATACACATCCTTTCACCTTAACCAATCACAACACAGTAGGCGTGGTCGGCAGGGACCTTTCACATTTCAATCGTACGCTACCAATTTTTGTTTTCCAACACTGAGCTGTGATGTCCAGGTCTTTCCTTCCTCTCCTGGGTCTCATTTGCAAGTTCTATTGGCAGGCTGTTGCAGTTCCAAGACAATAGATGGCAGTAATGTGCAGACTTAGCCAGGACGTAGACTTTGGTCTAATATTTGACCTAACTACTATTTTATACCTGCATTGTCCTTTCCATCCTTACACTTTCCATCCTTTGTAACTGAGCTACTGTGTGGAACTATTTTCCTTGTGGAACATTAAAGTTTGTCTAAGTCTAAGTCTATTTTGTTGCGCCCTACAAAGAGTTAATACTGTAAGTATTGGACTTATTACACACCATCTTAGGTGCAGTTTGGATTACCAAATTTGGGGGTATCGAAACTGCCATGTAAAATCGCTAATGCTAATCGGCAACATGTCAATTGTAAATCCGACATTTTGTACTATTTATTTCATTGGAGCATTACCTAGAGTAGTGTTCCTTCACCATAGTGCCCATTGTTGGGCCGCCAGTGACCCCTAGAGGATCGCCAAAAAAATGGTCCGTATGGGCCTCAGTTGTAATACACATTTCCACCACTGGTGGCAGTAATGACAATATCAAACAAACAGAAGAAGTCTGGAGCAGATTTCGCCTGTACACAATTTGAGTATTTTCTTCAAAGAAACTTGACAATGAAGTCCTTCTAAAAGCCCCTGAAAAGAGCAGGAAGGGTTCCTTCATGCCCCGGTGATGTTCCTCATGTGGTGGTCTACTCACCAGAGTTGTACTTGGAGAAGATGCTGGCCCACTCCTCTCCTGTATGCGCCAAACTGTGGGCCAGTCGGACCCTCTGCCAGGCCAGCAGGCTTTTGGGGGTGAGGGCGCGGAAAAGGGAGGAGTTGAAGACGTTGTTGGTGGTCTGCGTCATCATCAGACCGCTGCCCAGGAGGTAGAAGTCATCCAGGGACACCAGGAAGCCTGAGGGAGGCGTTCAGACCTGTCAGAGCAGCCTGTGGGCCCACCTGGGCCACCTGAGGCGTACCTGGGTAGCTGCTGAAGGACAGCTTGCCAGTGGCCGTGTGCGGCTCGCTGATGTGGAAGTCCCAGTGTTTGTAGATACGCATGGTGGCGGCGTACGTGTACCAGCTGGAGTGGGCGAAGAGGAGGTTCTCGAAGCCCGGCAGCAGCTGATGGAAGCAAACATTGGTGAGGACATCAACTGATGTAGGATTTGCTCAAATCTACCCTAAGTCATGGACTTTTCCCCTGTGCTTAATATAACGGTGATGGATTGTTCTTCGCTGACAGCCATAATGCAGAAGGTTAAAAAACAACAAGCAAACACACTAAATAGGTGTGTTGTTGTTTGTGCTATGGCGCCATCTTTTGGAGGAGCTCACACACTACAGGTGCTACACTGCACTTCTTTTTAGAGCTTTCCAACCGGAAGTATAAGCGCTGTTCCGTCTTCTAGCCATCCATGCCCGTGACCTTGGATCCCTCAGGCGGTACTGCATCAAAAAGCCGCATCAGTGTGTAAAGGATATCACCACATGGGCTCAGGAACACTTCAGAAAGCCACTGTCAGTAACTACAGTTGGTCGCTACATCTGTAAGTGCAAGTTAAAACTCTCCTATGCACCCAAAAACACTTCACTGGGCCCGAGCTCATCTAAGATGGACTGATACAAAGTGGAAAAGTCTTCTGTGGTCTGACGAGTCCACATTTCAAATTGTTTTTGGAAACTGTGGACGTCGTGTCCAAAGAGGAAAAGAACCATCCGGACTGTTCTAGAGTGAAAGTGTAAAAGGCAGCATGTGTGATGGTATGGGGGTGTATTAGTGGCCAAGACATGGGTAACTTACACATCTGTGAAGGCACCATTAATGCTGAAAGGTACATACAGCTTTTGGAGCAACATATGTTGCCATCCAAGCAACGTTACCATGGACGCCCCTGCTTATTTCAGCAAGACAATGCCAAGCCACGTGTTACAACAGCGTGGCTTCATAGTAAAAGAGTGTGGGTACTAGACTGGCCTGCCTGTAGTCCAGACCTGTCTCCCATTGAAAATATGAAGGCTAAAATATGAGAAGGGAGACTGTTGAACAACTTAAGCTGTACATCAAGCAAGAATGGGAAAGAATTCCACTTCAAAAATGTGTCTCCTCAGTTCCCAAACCTTTACTGAGTGTTGTTAAAAGGAAAGGCCATGTAACACACTGGTAAAAATGCCCCTCTGAAAAACTCTTTTGCAATGTGTTCCTGCCATTATATTCTAAGTTCATGATTATTTGCAAAAAAAATGAAGTTTGTCAGTGTGAACATGAAATATCTTGTCTTTGCAGTCTATTCAATTGAATATAAGTTGAAAAGGATTTGTTGTATTCTCTTTTTATTTATCATTTACACAACCTGACAACTTCACTGCTTTTGGGGTTTGTATATATATATATATATATATATATATATATAGATATATATATATATATATATATATATATATATATATATATATATATATATCTATATATATATATATATATATATATATATATATATATACATATATACATATATATATATACATATATATGCATATATATATACTGTATATATATATATATAAACATATATAGCTATATGTATATATATATATATATATATATATATATATATATATACATATATACTGTACATACATACATACACAGTATATATATACTGTATGTATGTATGTATGTATGTATGTATGTATGTATGTATGTATGTAAGCATGTAAGTATGTATGTAAGTATGTATGTATGTAAGTATTAATGTAAGTATGTATGTAAGTATGTATGTATGTATGTATGTATGTATGTATGTATGTAAGTATGTATGTATGTATGTAAGTATGTAAGTATGTATGTATGTATGTATGTATGTAAGTATGTATGTATGTATGTAAGTATGTAAGTATGTATGTATGTATGTATGTATGTGTGTATGTATGTATGTATGTATGTGTGTATGTATGTATGTATGTATGTATGTATGTAAGTATGTATGTATGTATGTATGTAAGTATGTATGTAAGCATGTCTGTATGTATGTATGTATGCATGCATGCATGTATGCATGTATGTATGTATGTATGTATGTATGTATGTATGTATGTATGTAAGTATGTAAGTATGTATGTATGTATGTATGTATGTATGTATGTATGTATGTATGTATGTATGTATGTAAGTATGTATGTATGTATGTATGTATGTATGTATGTATGTATGTATGTATGTATGTATGTAAGTAAGTATGCATGTATGTATGTATGCATGTATGTATGTATGTATGTATGTATGTAAGTATGTATGTATGTATGTATGCATGTATGTAAGTATGCATGTATGCATGTATGTATGTATGTATGTATGTATGTATGTATGTAAGTATGCATGTATGTATGTATGTATGTATGTATGTATGTATGTATGTATGTAAGTATGTATGTAAGTATGTATGTATGTATGTATGTATGTAAGTATGTAAGTATGTATGTATGTATGTATGTATGTATGTATGTATGTATGTATGTATGTATGTATGTAAGTATGTATGTATGTATGTATGTATGTATGTATGTATGTAAGTATGTATGTATGTATGTATGTATGTATGTATGTATGTATGTATGTATGTATGTATGTATGTATGTATGTATGTATGTATGTATGTATGTATGTATGTAAGTATGTATGTATGTATGTATGTATGTATGTATGTATGTATGTATGTATGTATGTATGTATGTACCTTTATGAGTGCAGAGCAGTGTCCCATCCCTGGAAGTTTCAAGTGTTTGAGTGGCGCAGCGGAGCTCGGGACCAAGTTGGGGATCAGGTCTAGCAGGTCTCCCACAGCGTTCAGGAACTGAATGGCAAACAGGGACAGCGGCTGTGGGAATGACAACAGGTGATCAGATGTTGGCATCACTCCAAGCAACCTTTGTAAGTTTTACAATATAACTACAACTATTCTTACTTACTAAAGTGTCCCATGTGTGATGTCTGTAGGAGTGTTTTCATGCATATTTGTACCTGCTATCGTAATGTAATCAAGCTAGCGTTGTTAGCATTAGCTAATATGCTAACAGGTTTACAAGTGTCTGTGTTAGTATTATTAACTTACAATGGCATTCTTTTTGTATTGTTTCACTTTCACAAACTCCTCAGTAAATTCAGCAAAACGTCAGCGTGGAGTTATTGAGTCTGTTTAGCTGATTGGAGAGCTAGCTTGCGCAGCTAGTGGGTCCATGACCATGACTTCTGTTTTGTTTGCGCAGCCGTTTTACTGCCGTGTTACAGACACCGTTTGGAAACAATGAAGGTATGTAAATAAACATTTACAGAATATTTCTTTGTAAATAAGTCATTTCACAATGTGGCTTATAGTCCGGTGCGGCTAATATATGGAACCTATTTTTTTCTTCTAAAAAGGGTGTGGCTTATATAGCGGTAGTACCGTATTTTTCGGACTAAAAGTCGCAGTTTTTTTCATAGTTGCGACTTATATATGTTTTTTTCCTTTTTTATTATGCATTTTTGGCAGGTGCGACTTATGCTCCGGTGCGACTTATACTCCGAAAAATACGGTACATAAGTAGGGTAATTATGTGTGCTGATTTTAGATGCGAGACAGCTGTTGTTATACTTCCCCAACACACTTTGTCAGATGGGCAATCTTTGTTGCGTTAAATGCTGCGCCAACAAAGTGTTGCACAAGTTAGTGTGTAGTTACACACTCAAACTGTACAAGTTGACACTTGCTTTACAACAATTGATACTTCCAGCCACCAGTTTTGATAGCATGTGACATTTGCTTGACTAAAATGATAGCGTTATGATGGTTAGCACCTTTTTGCCTCGTCTCTTGGCCCACTCTGCAGCGCCCGCCTGCAGGCCGTCCATCTGCGCCACAATGAAGCCAGTGTGTGTCCACACGGGGTCAGAACTCTTCCTGCTTTTCACCTGCTCTCTGGTCCAAGAGTCCTGCTGCCTGGGAGAGTGCAGTCAAAATAAACAGGCAGTAAACTTGTCAAAAGGTACTGTATATATATATATATATATATATATATATATATATATATATATATATATATATATATATATATATATATATATATATATGTATGTATGTATGTGTGTGTGTGTGTGTGTCTCGGGCTGGCCCCTGGCATAAGCACGCTATGCGTATGTTTAGGGCCACAAGGACCAGAGGGTTTACAGGACAGAGATGATTGCTAGTTCAGAATGACTAAAACGCTGTCATGGTGGCACATTTATGGCCATCAATCAAAAATGACAGTACGATTTAAGTTCAACTTTTTTGTCTCAGAGCCTCTCTTTTGCACTGTCCTGCGAAAATCTAAAAGATGAAATTGAAAAATTGCTCTCTCAACTCAATTGACAAGATGTTCTCCGGGAGAAGCTGCAGTTTGGGGAACCTGCCTGTCCTGACGGGGTGTTTGCGGCTGGACACACCAGGGACTCTTTGGGAGAAGTGGAGAGTCCTGTGTCTCTTTTGGTTGTTCTGGTTGAAGACATTGATGACATCTTTGTATTTGGAACTGTAATAACTGCTCATCTACTGACTGGATGGAGTCTGGGGCAGGAGTGTCCAAACCTCTTTGCCTGGGGGCCACATTGGGCTAAAACTATTTGGTCGAGAGTCAAAAGCTCACTGCATGTAAAGTAACTATATATATACATATATATATATATATATATATACATATATATATATATATACCAAAAAGCCCTTGATGAAAGCGGATACAATTTCACCCTCACCTATGAACCCACGCCAGGAAACCAGCCAAAAAAGAACAGAAAACGAAACGACATCATCTGGTACAACCCCCCATACAGCAAAAACGTCTCAACGAACATTGGCCACAAATTCCTCAATCTGATTGACAAACACTTTCCCAAAGACAACATCCTAAGAAAAGTATTCAACAAGAACAACATTAAATTGAGCTACAGCTGCATGAACAATATACGACAAATCATCTCAAACCACAACAAAACAATTGCAAATGAGCCGTCGGCCCCCAGACAGAGCGACTCCAAAACCAACAAAGGATGTAACTGTCGAAAGAAACCTGATTGCCCTCTCAACGGGGGGTGCTTACAAACATCAGTTGTCTACCAATCTAAGGTAATACGCAAGGACATTAACACATCCGACACATATATAGGATTAACCGAGGGAGAATTCAAAACCAGATGGAACAATCACAAGGCTTCTTTCAGGAACAAAAACCTGCGAAATACCACAGAACTCAGCAAACACATTTGGGACCTCAAAGACAATAATGTTGAATACTCAATAACATGGCAAATTCTTGCATCCAGCACACCTTACAATAGTGGTAATAAAAGATGCAACCTATGCTTGAAAGAGAAACTGTTTATTATTTACCGTCCAGACCTGTCATCCCTCAACAAGCGCAGCGAAATTGTAACAACATGCCGCCACAGACGGAAACACCTCCTAGGTAACACATGAGCCAATCACCACGCCCCTACACCAGCCTGTACCCACCCACTCTGTGCCCTATATAAACCATGGTATGCGAATGCTCCCATTAAAATCTCCTGACGATTGAGGGTACCCCCCCTCATGAAACAGGCCTGTAGAGATGAAATAGTCTTGTGATTTTTTTCCCACACATACATATATTGCGCTCTACTACGGTATCGAGCACTATTTTTTAGATAACCTTATTAAGACATATATATATATATATATATATGTATATATATACATATATATACAGCAGTGTTTTTCAACCACTGTGTGTCGTGAGATACAGTCTGGTGTGCCGTGGGAGATTATCTCATTTCACCTATTTGGGTTAAAAATATGTTTTGCAAAGCAGTAATTCTAGTCTGCAAATGATGTGTTGTTGTTGAGTGTCGGTGCTGTCTAGAGCTGGGCAGAGTAACCGTGTAATACTCTTCCATATCAGTAGGTGGCAGCAGGTAGCTAATAGCTTTGTAGATGTGGGAAACAGCGGGAGGCAGGGTGCAGGTGAAAAGGTGTCTAATGCTTAAACCAAAAATAAACAAAAGGTGAGTGCCCCTAAGAAAAGGCATTGAAGCTTAGGGAAGGCTATTCAGAACGAAACTAAAACTGAACTGGCGACAAAGTAAACAAAAACAGAATGCTGGACGACCGCAAGGACTTACTGCGGAGCAAAGACGGCGTCCACAATGTACATCCGAACATGACATGACAATCAACAATGTCCCCACAAAGAAGGATAAAAACAGCTGAAATATTCTTGATTGCTAAAACAAAGTAGATGTGGGAAATATCGCTCAAAGGAAGACATGAAACTGCTACAGGAAAATACCAAAAAAAAGAGGAAAAGCCACCAAAATAGGAGCGCACGACAAGAAGTAAAACACTACACACAGGAAAACAGCAAAAAAAGTCCAAATAAGTCAGGGTGTGATGTGACAGGTGGTGACAGTACACCTACTTTGAGACAAGAGCTATAGTGATGCATGCTTGCTTATGCCTTAAAGTCATATCCAACAATGACTTTTTACTGTCAACTGAGTTTTGTTTTTTATTGATTTCTGCTGGTGGTGTGCCTCCACATTTTTTCAACGCAGAAAATGTGCCTTGGCTCAAAAAGGTTGAAAAACACTGATATACATTAAAGAGAAATCATGCCTCTTCAATACAGCCATTACTTGCCTGTCTTGAGGATATCAAGGCCTGGATGGCC
The DNA here is from genome assembly GCF_033978685.3 of Nerophis lumbriciformis. NCBI lineage: Eukaryota > Metazoa > Chordata > Actinopteri > Syngnathiformes > Syngnathidae > Nerophis > Nerophis lumbriciformis. The sequence goes on from NC_084569.2 coordinate 1,838,049, forward strand.
CTAAACTTCTTAAATTTTAATGAAAAGAAGACAGAAGTAATAGTGTTTGGACCTAGTGGTACCTGTGAGCTCCCCCCTGTTGACTTTGGCCCTTTGGCTTTGCACGTTAAGCCCATGGTCACCAACCTGGGCTTTCGTATTGACTGTGATTTTAAATTGGACCGTCAGATTGGCACAGTGGTGAAAGCCAGCTTTTTTTATTTACGTCAGCTGGCCAAGGTTAAAAACCTTCTTTCTAGGCAACAGTTAGAGACAGTAATCCATGCCTTTATCACATCTCGGCTGGATTACTGTAACTCTTTATATTTTGGAATTAGTCAGTCCTCCCTCTCACGTCTGCAGCTGGTCCAAAATGCAGCTGCCCGACTTTTAACTAACACAAGAAAAAGAGAGCACATTACTCCTGTTTTAGCCTCCCTCCACTGGCTGCCTGTGTCTTTTAGAGTCCATTTTAAGATTATCTTACTCGTTTTTAAATCCTTACGTGGTCTTGCCCCACCTTACCTCTCTGAGCTGCTCCATCTTTATGCCCCCACCCGGTCCCTCAGGTCAGCTGATCAGCTGATCCTGGAGGTACCCAAAACAAAGCGCAAGCTCAGAGGGGACAGAGCTTTCTCTGTTGCGGGTCCCAAACTCTGGAACGATCTCCCTCTCCATGTGAGACAGGCCCCTTCTTTGGCTATTTTCAAGACCCTTCTTAAAACCCATTTTTATTCACTGGCTTTTAACCCAGCATGAGACTTTGAACTGTTTTTAGCTTTTAACTTTTTGAACTGTTTTTAACTTTTAAACTGTTTTTATCTAACAAACTGTTCTTAGGGTAATTTATATTTGCTTTTTAATTGTGTATTTTTATTTCTGTTTTAAATGTTATTTTTTAGTCTGTCCTTTGCCTCTATTTCTTTGTGGTGTACAGCCCTTTGTTTTTCAACTGTGCTTGTTTTTAAAGGGCTTTATAAATAAAGTTGGTATGGTATGGTATGGTACAGTACATATATATATATATATATATATATATATATATATATATTTTTTTTTTTTTTATTTAAATATATATATATATATATATATATATATATATATATATATATATATATACATATATATATATTAAATATATATATATATATATATATATATATATATATATATATTTATATATATATATATGTATATTAAAAAATATATATATATATATATATATAAATATATATATTTTTCCGCTTGAATGCAGCTGAGATAGGCTCCAGCACCCCCCGCGACCCCGAAAGGGACAAGCGGTAGAAAATGGATGGATGGATACTTAGTAAACATGGGTAAGTGTGTAGAGAGTGTTTTGCTCTGTAATGGATTTAAATGGGTGTAATTCTGATTTGTCTTATGGTGCATGGACCTTTTTTATAATATCCACACATTTGGTTGGTTTGATTCTTTTTTTCTTTGCACTATGACTAGAGAAGGTTGTTTGCATTGGGTCATATAGGTGAATAATGCGCTTGGTTTCATTCAAAGCATGATATTTGGTCATAGGCCTGATTGACTCATATTTTCCACAAGATGGCGACAAAGCAACAGCATATTAATTGACTTGTGGGCTGTAGTTTGGTGTAATAAGTGTGTGTTGATGTGTAATAAGTGTGTGTTGATGTGTAATAAGTGTGTGTTGATGTGCAATAAGTGTGTGTTGATGTGTAATACGTGTGTGTTGATGTGTAATAAGTGTGTGTTGATGTGTAATAAGTGTGTGTTGATGTGTAATAAGTGTGTGTTGATGTGTAATAAGTGTGTGTTGATGTGTAATAAGTGTGACTGACTTGATGAAGTTCTGCAGCGGGCCCAGGATGGTGGGGTCAGTGATGAGTTGAGGGTACATGTTGGTGTAGTGATCTGTCATCTGTCTGCACAGGAAACAATCACACAATCAGTTCTACCACAAAGTTGACCAAATACTGACCAGGGACTCAGAGAAACAAACTGATATTGATTAAAAGTCATCTCATCACACGTGGGCGGGTCACCACTGATCACCTTACGCTAAACTTTTCAACATATTGGCTCTGCTGGGTCTGGTGTGTGACTCTTACTGTACACACGTGTTACTGTACACACTGTGTGTGACTCTTACTGTACACACTGTGTGTGACTCTTACTGTACACACTTGTTACTGTACACGCTGTGTGTGAGTGTTACTGTACACACTGTGCAGTCAGAAAGCCTTCCAGGTAGCCCGCCAGGAAGAAGGTGAGCTGGTCAGTGGGGGGCGTGTCTCCGTATCCAGCTCGGACCTCCAGCACACTCCAGCCCGTGCTGGCCAGGGTGTCGTTGAGGAAGCCGAACGCATCGCCGTCTGGTCCCAGGTGACCCTCCTTCAGCAGGACTGTCTTGTGCTGGACATCCCAGTAGACCGTGGCTGTTGTCACCTCTGGAAGACACACAAGGTTTATATTTAGGAATATATATTCACACTTTCCTCAAACTAAATCACCCATCCCACTCAATTCTGAGGAATTGTTTTTCTTCCATACATTAGCCGCACCAGACTATAAGATGTAGTATAAGTTGAACAACATGTGTTTACACAAGATGTAGTATAAGTTGAACAAAGATGTAGTATAAGTTGAACAAAGATGTAGTATAAGTTGAACAACATGTGTTTACACAAGATGTAGTATAAGTTGAACAATGATGTAGTATAAGTTGAACAACATGTGTTTACACAAGATGTAGTATAAGTTGAACAATGATGTAGTATAAGTTGAACAACATGTGTTTACACAAGATGTAGTATAAGTTGAACAAAGATGTAGTATAAGTTGAACAAAGATGTAGTATAAGTTGAACAACATGTGTTTACACAAGATGTAGTATAAGTTGAACAAAGATGTAGTATAAGTTGAACAACATGTGTTTACACAAGATGTAGTATAAGTTGAACAAAGATGTAGTATAAGTTGAACAAAGATGCAGTATAAGTTGAACAAAGATGTAGTATAAGTTGAACAACATGTGTTTACACAAGATGTAGTATAAGTTGAACAAAGATGTAGTATAAGTTGAACAAAGATGTAGTATAAGTTGAACAAAGATGTAGTATAAGTTGAACAACATGTGTTTACACAAGATGTAGTATAAGTTGAACAACGATGTAGTATAAGTTGAACATGTGTTTACACAAGATGTAGTATAAGTTGAACAAAGATGTAGTATAAGTTGAACAAAGATGTAGTATAAGTTGAACAACATGTGTTTACACAAGATGTAGTAAAAGTTAGACAACATGTGTTTACACAAGAAGTAGTATAAGTTGAACAAAGATGTAGTATAAGTTGAACAACATGTGTTTACACAAGATGTAGTATAAGTTGAACAAAGATGTAGTATAAGTTGAACAACATGTGTTTACACAAGATGTAGTATAAGTTGAACAAAGATGTAGTATAAGTTGAACAACATGTGTTTACACAAGATGTAGTATAAGTTGAACAAAGATGTAGTATAAGTTGAACAAAGATGTAGTATAAGTTGAACAACATGTGTTTACACAAGATGTAGTATAAGTTGAACAAGATGTAGTAAAAGTTGTACAAGTACTTACCGCCGGCTGTGGAGTCCACGTTGAAGAAGAGGAGAAGAGAGAAAGTTGTGAGGAACATAGTTTGTGCAGGAATAAAAAGCATAGAAGTAAAAGAAGGCAAAGTCCAAGAGCGCTTTAAGAGAGTTGACCTGCTGGTGAAGGAGTGAAGGACAACTACTGGATCTCGTGACAGTAGCATGAATCACGTGACTGTTTGAGAAAAGCAGGAAGTGGATCATTACGTACAGAGGTCACGTTACAAGAGAAATGATATTGACGACGTCACGTCTGCTCCAAAATGAGAGACACCCCAGATGGGACTCGAACCCACAATCCCTGGCTTAGGAGGCCAGTGCCTTATCCATTAGGCCACTGGGGCCTACGAGTCAAAGCTGCTCACCACATTATATTTAAAGCGTTAAAACTGTGACGTCAACTCACACGCGCGCAGTTGTCATCTCAATGTTATATGTTTAATACAAATACAACTTAGTTGTCATCTTAATGTTATATGTTTAATACAAATACAACTTAGTTGTCATCTCAATGTTATACATTTAATACAAATACAACTTAGTTGTCATCTCAATGTTATATGTTTAATACAAATACAACTTGATTGTATTTCAGCCCATTTATTTTTGAAATGGTATACAGTACATGGACAAAATATAGTCAGTGGAGAAGACACCTTTTATACCTGTTTCCCAAAAGATGCAATTCTAAGCGACAGATAAATATATTTTCATAGAAGCATTTTTTGGCAAGTGTAAATAAAGAATAAATAACAAAGTGGTACAATTTAAAATATTCAGCAGTAGTTCCCTTCAACGTTGCTATTTACAAGTAGTGTTTGCATTTTCACAACATGCTTTATGCAGATCAAGTTAGCACACGATGGAATGACCTGGATTCATAAAGACTTTGGTTGTGAATCTTTTTAGAAGAGCTCCCTTTTGTCGTGCAGCTGCAAACGTGCCAAGCAGAAAGTGTGAGAGCTGCAGCATCATCCCTCACTGCCCCAACAAACAAACATGGAGCACAAATCTTTAGCAGTCATTCTCAAACTGTGTCCAGTGGTACGCCAAACAATCACTTCATTAAATATTCAAACAGTGTTACTGTTCAAACTGTCATGTTACAGCCGCCAAATATATTACATATACTTGTTTAATAAAACCTCTGCCATGTTTTGGATGAATAGTTAAGCCTACTATGCTACTGTTGGTCACCAAGTGTGTTCTGAGGTGCTACTTGGTGAACAAAGTTTGAGAACCACAGCCCACTCCTGACTTAAAATTAGAAGGCACAAATCACATGCGCTTCGTAGGCAAAAACATTTGCTGTTTCCATCATAGTAATTTATCATCAACCTGATCAGGTGGGGAAAAACTATTTTTAAAATAAACATTAAGAGGTCCTAAAGCAGCATTTCAGTAGTCTTCATTCAAACATGATCGTCCCACCCGGACAACATTAAGAGTAAACATGAGAGCGGTGGCGCCACACACACGTCACATGACTCAGTCGTCGTCAATCAGTTTCTCGTCTCCGTTCTCTGCCCGGACGCCTTCGCCGCTTCCTCCTTCCTCGGCTCCTCCCCCGCCGTCCTCGCCCTCGTCCTCGTCAGTGTAGGCCAAGGACTGGCTGCTGTAGTTGATGGTGGTGCGGGAGAGGTCCACCTCGATGGGGAACACGTCGGCCTCCTTCAGCACGGCGTAGCACTCGTCGTAGTAGCGGGACATGCCTGACACGAAGCGCTGCAGCTGGAAGACTATGTCCTGGACTACAACCAAAGACAACAGAAAAACCTTTAAGATATGTGCACTTTGGGAATAAAGCACATTTTATTTCAAAATATTACATTGAGGTACAAAACTTTTATTCAGTCCCTAAAGGATTTTGCGGGATATTTTTGTGATTGTTGAAGCAAAAAAAGATCTGTTTCTCAGCTGGGGTCCGTGTGGACGGTACTCAGTTGTAATATCAGATCATAAAATATGTATGTAATATCAAACAAACAGAAGAAGTCTGGCGTTTAATTATAGAGACGTTTCTTAGGCGCAAAAATGAAGACTAATGTGGTGAAGCTGTATTTGTATTTGCACTTCATTGCTTTGGTTTTTAGAATGCCAATTTTCACTAAAACCTCACCTGGATGCTGCAGGTTTTTTTTTGTTTTGCACATTTTAAGTAATATTTTTTTGAGTGATGTTTAGTTGATTTTGTGTTTTGTTTTTCAATGTACATGCTTGCACATTTTAAGTGATATTTTGTTGAGTGATTTTTGTGTTTTTTCACAAATTAAAATGGGTCTTTTTTTAAATTTAAAATGTATTTATGTACATGTTATGTAAAGTTCATCAATAAAGCCATACACATACTATACATAGGTTATATTTAATGTGTTTGTACATTACATTAATTTGGTAATAAATGAATGTAAGTAACTAAAAATCTGAGGAGTCACTTGGGAACCGAGCCAAAAGAGCCTGCTCTCCAATCATTGAATATGACATGATTATATTTAATATTGAATATGATTCAAATCAGAAGTAAGATGACTAATTCAGTGTTAATAATTGATGTTAGGAACCCCTGATTTATCGTATCGTGGGATGAGTGTGTATATATATATATATGTGCATATATAAATCCTGCTACATCACAAATCTGCATTGCAAATACAATTATGCCACTAGCACCTAAAACAGGGCTATTCAACTAGCTAATAAAGAGGGCCGCAGTTTCAACATCCAAATGTGGATGTTTGGTCAGAAAGTGCCTGGGCAGGTTCTTTGAGACTGTGTTTACTTCATTGCAAAGTAAAAACATCAGCTTTCACACTGCACTGTCAATAATTCATTATTCTGCCCTCCCTACTCCTTTCCAGCGTGTGCAGCTAGTTAACAGCATGAAGAAAAAGAAGCTCCAGTTTTTGTCGAGGATTGATGTTCCTTCTTTTGAATTATCTTCCATCCGTAGCTGTTTTTCTTTACACTTCTTCATTTAGGTTTGTAAGACTGAAAATATAAACATTACAAAAGAATAACGTCCATTGTGTATTTTACATCAATAAAATAGGTTTAGTGCTAATACATTCACACAATAAACTACAAATGTTTACACAACATTCACACACCTAACATTGCACACAATGTATGTGACTTATCACAATTAGCGTTTTCGCCCTCTACCGGTCAAATGTAGCACTACATGTATTAAACGAGGTTTGATTGTACTCTCAGACAAAAAACAACACGACCACAAATACAAAAGACATCATGAAGTCAGCAATTTCAAAATAAAACCAACTAAGTATGTTTATGCCCAATATCTACTTACAAATGTTTGACCAAGTTTGGTGTGGATTTCTACCATTGTTGCTGCCTGTCTGGATCTATGTGTCCGTCGCTTTAAAGGTCCCACAGGAAACAATGACTGGAGCACAACATTCATACTTTGTTGTCCAGTCCTTGTTAAAAGTCTGATTTTTGCATTTTATTTGGATGTTTTTCCAGGTTTGAATGAGTAGTCTTCTTCTACTCACCACTGTGACACACTGTTGCCCCCTGCGGGGTGGCGGGAGTACTGCACACTTCATCAACCCTAGTTTGAATGGTTCCATCAAGCCTATTTAAGTGATTTTCAGCGGGCCAAATGAAAAGTTCTGGTGGGCCTCCAGTGGACTAGGCCTGGTCTAAAAGGCTGAATATTCTTATATTGCGGGCTCACTCTGATGATAGTGAGAGTGAAAGAAGTCCAACAAACCGTGCTTCTGGTCCAGTAGCTCGATCTTTTCCAGAACATCTTTCCTCATCTTGGCGAAACGCGCCCGAGCCTCCTGCCGACAGCGCAGCACCAGGCGGTACTCATAGTTTCCAGTGCAGACGCGATAGAGAGGTTCTCCCATGGCCTGGAGAAGACACAAACATTGTCAAGTGAGTGGTCTGCAGCAAGATGACAACTGGGACAATATGAACTCACAATGCTGCTGTATTCTTCATCGTCCATTTCTTTCACCTTTAGGCAGTATGACTACAAGACAAAGAGAAAGCGCATGTTTGCATGGTTCTGCCAGTCAAAGGACACAATATTAACCCTTGGGGAGACCTGCTGGGACCTTCCTGGGGGTTTTTAGTGCCTTTGAGGAGGACATCATGCAACAGAATGTTCATTTTAAAGGTCAGCAGGATGAAATTCGGCCACAGGAGTTCTCAAAACTAGCATTGTACGTTCTTTGCCAAGTTATTTTTAGCACGAGCTGTTGGGTGAGTATACTTTGGAGTTCCCCGGGACCCTTTTGTCCCCTATTGACTCCCTTTATAACAGCCATTTTTATATGCTTTAAACCTGTCATTTTAGAAGGATTTTTCCAGGAAAACCAAATGAATCCAAGCATTTCCCTTTGAAATACGTGCAAACTCTTTTAGAGGTGTAATTTAACCCCTCAACCACTCCATACCGCCAGAGTACCACACATTCATATTACACACATAATTGCTTTGGACCTGCCTACAAAAACCATGTTGATGAGTTGGTCGTGACAAGATTTGAGTGGATGTGGTTACAAAATATTATGTGAGAGTGCAAAAATATTGTATAGTTTTTGACATTAAAGACTGGGTTTTCTTTATCAAAAAAAGGCATAAAACATTTTTATTTTTAAAACAAAAAAAGTTGATCTAAAGATTTAATCATTAAAAGCAAAAAAAACATATATATATGTATATATATATATATATATATATATATATATATATATATATATATATATATACACACAAAAAAAGTTGATCCAAAGATTTAATCGTTAAAAGCAAAAAAACATATATGTATATATATATATAAATATATATATATATACATACATATATATATGTATATATATATATATATATATATATATATATATATATATATATATATATATATATATATATATATATATATATATATATATATATATATATATATATATATATATATATATATATGTATGTATGTATGTATATATATATATATATATATATATATATATATATATATATATATATATATATATATATATATATATATATATATGTATATATATATATATATATATATATATGTATATATATATATATATATATATATATATATATACACATACCATACCAACTTTATTTATAAAGCCCTTTAAAAACAAGCACAGTTGAAAAACAAAGGGCTGTACACCACAAAGAAATAGAGGCAAAGAACAGACTAAAAAATAACATTTAAAACAGAAATAAAAATACACATTGAAAAAGCAAATATAAATTACCCTAAGAACAATTTGTTAGATAAAAAACAGTTTAAAAGTTAAAAACACATACATACATACACATATATATACACACGGGTATATATATATATATATATATATACATACACACACACATATATACACACGGGTATATATATATATATATATATATATATACACACACACATACATACACATATATACACACACACACATGTGTGTGTGTGTATATATATATATATATACATATATATATATATACTGTGTATATATATATATATATATATATATATATATATATATATATATATATATATATATATATATATATATATATATGACTTATTTTTAAAACTTCTATGGCTGAAAGCATTTTGGAGGATCCCCAAGGGTTGAAATCTCTGACACAGAACGACATGAACTTACCAAATATTCAAACTTCACATCCAGGTACTTGCGAATGGTGAGCTTGGTGTCGGGTATGGCCTTGTGAAGGTAGGTGTTCAAATCATGGAGCATCTGCACAGCAAGAAATTAGTAGGACATTTTATTTTGACCACTGAAAGGTTTGCACAAAAACATACAGTATGTAGGATAAACTAATTGTCATCCATCAGTTTTCTATACCGCTTGTTTTTATTCGGAGCCTATCACAGCTGACATTGCCTAGTTGTACTATATACAGTGTACATTTAAAAAGATAAATAAATATAGCAGTAAAAAAAACGAACAAAAACATAGTTTTTATGATTAAAAATATCTGAATACAAATTTAAAAAATACTTTTTGTCACATTCTGGTCAGAAATATTAAAAACACTAAATACAGCAAATATTTCTGTTATTTCTCCAGAACCTTTTTTTGGCTTTGTTTGGTGAAAACCCTTGCAACCATTTACTGTACTTCTAAAAGCTTGTACTGTACTCATCAACTGGGAACTTCCTCAACCTCCATCTCACCGTAGGTGGACAGAGGGGCCTTTGGGCAGGGCAAGTTTATTTATAATCAAAAGAATCAAAAATCATATTTCAAAATAAAATCATAAAATATAATCATCATAAAAAACACTTAATTATTCCAATTTAAATCAAAGAGTGTAGATAAAATGATTTCAGTGGTCGTAAGCAGATCTGCTTCCCCCTTATTAATGCTCTTTTATGTGTAGAGACTGAAGTGGCTACAGTTTAAGTTCCCAGGCCATCCTTGGCGTGTTGGTTCCTTGGCGTCTTGCTAAAAAATCCTTCAGATTTGTTGATCCATGGTCATGAAATGAATTTCAAAAAGATTTGATGCTTCCTGAACTGATCATTTGGGGGGAATTTGAGGCCAATTTAAAGGACAGAGAAGCTGTTTCTACCGGGCACTGTGCTTGTTTTTAAATGTTTTTATTGACACAATTAATTTTTTACCTACTTCGTGTTTTTATGTTTATGTTGTAAGTCATTTGTACTTTTAACTATACAGTGGTGTGGGACTGCTCCTGTTTGTTGTTGCTGAATTTATGAAACCTGTTTTTGCTCTCCTATTGTCTCACATCTTCCGGACGATTCTTCCAGATTTTAGGAGCATGAAACTGAAACGTAGCTTCACTCGATTTGGTCCTGTCTCTGGGCGCCAGCAGGAGACCACTCCCCGAGGTTCTCAGAGTTGGAGAGGGTTCATATGGTTCTAACGTGTCAGAGATGTACTTTGGCACAAGACCCTGAAAAGACTTGTACACAAGCAGAGCTCTTTTAAAGTCTATTCTCTAAGCAACAGGAAGGCCTCTTTGCTGGTTTTAGTCAGGACTCGAGCAGCAGCATTCTGGATGTACTGCAGCTGCTGTCTTTCTATTAAGCTCTCAAAACAGATCCCCATAATATATTTGAAAAGACCTGGAGAACTTTTTCAATTATGACAAGTCCTTGACATTTCTGCCCAATTGCAACTACTGAGCCAAACCACACCCACCCTTTTTTTAAATGGATTTCTATATTTTTTTAATATACGGTATACCAATTATTTGTATTTTTTTTGTTGTTGTTATTAGTGCTTATTTAAATATTCATTTACTTATTTACAATTTACTATGGCTTGGTCCATCCCTTTTCTTTTCTTTGGATGGATGGATGGATATTCATTTATTTGTTTTTGATTGACTTGTGTTGTGTGTCTCTTTGCATTTGTCACTGAAGGTGTGGTGGGGCAGGAAAAATGTTACAAAGGAAGTACTTTAATGTCATATCTCACTCTTGTGTCGTCACCTGTTGAATAGAAAAAAATAAAAAATACTTTTGTTTGTCAAAAAACAAGCTGATATTCTTTTTGAGGAAAACATCTAAATCAGTGGTTCTTAACCTTGTTGGAGGTACCGAACCCCTACTTTAACTTTATATGCACATTCACCAAACACTTCTTTAGTGAAAAATAAAATGTCGTTTTTTTTCAAGTTCTAGACAAAGTTATAGATTTTTGGTAACACTTTAGTATGGGGAACATATTCTAAGTAACAAAGACTTAATTTAGAGTTATTTGGTTAGTGTTAGAGGGTTAGGGCCAGGGTTAGAGGGTTAGGGTTATAATAAGGCCATGCCGAATAAGGCATTAATAAGTACTTAATAATGACTAGTTAAGAGCCAATATGTTACTAATTTGCATGTTAATAAGCAACTAATTAATGGTGAATATGTTCCCCATACTAAAGTGTTACCATATTTTATTACTGGTGCACAAAATGAAGCGTGCATGAACATCACCTTGTTCAAACAACAAAACCAACACAGTGCATAAACTCACAACAAATTACACATCGGTAAATCAGTGTGACTTCTGCTGTTGTCGTATCCGTAATACGCCCGATAGGGAGAAATTTTTATTTACACGATGAGTTGGGTGTGTTTTGACCTCCGCCGAACCCCTGAGCCCGACTCACCGAACCCCTAGGGTTCCATCGAACCAAGGTTAAGAACCACTGATCTAAATGTAAGAAAAATCGCAAAAGTGTGTTTTATTTGAAGATTGTGGTAAATTGTAGTTTCTTCACACCTGTCAATGATTAAGTGACACTAATTAACCCCAAATAAAGTTCATCTGGTCTCAAAGGATGTTCTACAGAAGGAACCACAAGGTTAAGAGCTCAGCTTTCTCTGTACTCACAGGCTTGAGGGTCTTCAGCAACTGAATGCCGTATTTCTCGATGTTGCGATGAGCGTCGGCAAACTTCACAAAGGCTTCGCTGGCAGCGGTTTGGGGCTCTCGCACTCCGATGACAGAAAAAACATCTCCAAACGCTGTGAGATCAACCAAGGCGCACATTAGATGCTGTGTTTGCATGAAGAAAAAACAACCACTGGCTTGTCAAGTGTGCTCGTCACCTCTGTGCGTTTGTGAGAGCTCAAAAAAGGCTCTGAGCAGTCGCTTGGTGTGCTCCATCAGGCCTGAAAGGACGTGCTTATCATTGAGTCTTTAAAACAAAACTTCATTTAAATAAACCTTGGCCATACCTTTGTAAAGTTCTGCTGTTTTCTCCAATTCTTCCAGTCTTTTAACAAGTCCATCTGCACGTTAAAAGCATTGTTCAAAGACAATATTCAGTGTTGTGTATATGACAAGCTCACCGTTGCATAAAATAGCTCGACTGAGTCCCAGGGCGTCTGCGGTGCCAGAGCTCAAATTTTCCACCAGCCGATGTTTCACTTTTTTCAGCACTGAAATGCAAGCATTGGATGTAAAAGGTAGGCTCATGGTTTTATCAAAGATAGGATGTTCATGTTTTTAAGCCTTGGAGAGACCTGGGACCTTTTGTGGGTCTTTTTAGTTCCTAGGAAGATGACACCATGCAACAGAATGTTCATTTCAAACCTACAGGAAACAGTACGTGAAGCGAGGCGAACAAACGTCTACAACACTAAATATATAATGTGGCGTACCACAGGGATCAATGCTGGGACCAAATTGTTCAATCTTTACAGAAATGACATTTGTAAAGTTACAAAAGACTTAAAGTTAGTATTTTTCGCGGACGATGCAACAGCATTTTGTCCAGGAGAGAACACACAGAAGATAATACAAACAATAACAGAAGAAATGAACAAATTAAAGAGATGGTTTGACAAAAACAGACTATCCTTAAACCTCAGTAAAACTGAAATAATGCTATTCGGTAACAGAAGAAGAGAAAGTCAAATACAAATACAAAGACCGAATAGAAAGAGTAAATGAAATCAAATATCTAGATATAATGATTGATTATGAAGTGAACTGGAAATCTCATAAAAAATATACCAGATAAGGTGGCAAGAAACACATCATGAATAAAGCTAAATATGCAAACCCTTTATTTTTTTAATCGGAAATACTGAAATTCCACGTAATAGTGAATTTGCAAATAGCTAAAATGATGCACAAAGCAGACTATAACCTGCTGCCTAAGAACATACAACATTTCTTCTCAACAAAAGAGAAGAAATATAACATTAGAGAAAAATTTGTTTTAAAACATTCGTATGCATGTACAACACTTAATACCTTTAGTATATCAGTATGTGGAATTAAATGATGAAATAGATTAAGCAAATAAATCAATGTACTAATATGATCCAGTTCAAGAAACTCTTCAAACAAATCTTATTTATCTCACTATATGAAATACAACTTACTTCACTAATTATTTGTTTTTTAATGTTATTACTTATGGCGTATATTGTGAATACATTGAGAACAGGAAGTGAACAAAAGGGTTAGCAACTGCTATGGAAAGGAAAAGGGGTAGGATTAAATAAGCTCTGCTTCTTCCTACTCCTTTTCCAACATGTTGAAAAGAAAAACTGGAAATTGTGATGTATCATGTTGTATGCATGCATGTGTGATGTATCATGTTGTATGCATGCGTGTGTGATGTATCATGTTGTATGCATGCATGTGTGATGTATCATGTTGTATGCATGCATGTGTGATGTATCATGTTGTATGCATGCATGTGTGATGTATCATGTTGTATGCATGCATGTGTGATGTATCATGTTGTATGCATGCGTGTTCCAAATAAAATCAAACTCAACTCAACTAAATGTTAGCAGGATGAAATACGGCCACACGAGTCGTAAAGGAAGTAATCTCAAAATTTGCATTGCCAAGTTATTGTTAGCACAAGCTATTGAGTGAGTATACACTGGAGTTCCCCGGGACCCTTTTGTCCCTTATTGACTCCTTTTATAACGGCCATTTTTCATTATACCGTACACCTGTTCATTTTAGGCTTTTCCCATGAAAACCAAACGACTCCAAGCATTTCCCTTTGAAATATGTGCACATTCTAGTAGAGGTGTAATTTGACTTTTCAACCACTAGATAGCGCTGGAGTAGCATATATTCATATTGCCTTGAATGTGCCAACAACTAGTATCTAATAAACCATGTTGGTAGTGACAAGAGTTGTGTTGTGGTTACAAAAATATTGTGAGCATACACAAATATTGCAAAGTCTTTGTTTTTGACAAAAAAAAGGGGGTTTCTTTGACAAAAAAGGCATTAAAAAAACTTTATATCGCCGGATAGATCTGAAGTTGATCTAGAGATTTAAGCATTAAAAGAAAACAAAAGACATGTATGACTTCAAACTTTTATGGCTTAAACCCTTTCAGGTCCCTGGGACTTGTAACATTCACCACATTTGGGGGATCCCCAAGGTTTAAAAGCAGGCTTAAGACCCAGATTTTTTATTTGGCTTTTACCTAATGTTTAATTCTATTAAAGTCATTCGTACTTTACTTTTTCTGCTTATTACCGTATTTTTCGGACTATAAGGCGCAATTAAAATCCTGTCATTTTCTCAAAAATTGACAGTGCACCTTATAACCCGGTGTGCCAAATGTACAAAATAATTTTGGTTGTGCTAACCAACCTCGAAGCTATTTAATTTGGTACATGGTGTAATGACAAGTGTGACCAGTAGATGGCAGTCACACATACTAGATATGTGTGGACTGCAAGATGACGCCAGTAAACAACACCATTGAAATGTAGAACATTACACACGGCGATCAAAAATCCGTCAAAATGTTTTAGTACGACTTTGTTAAGCTATGAAGCCGCACCACTTGATGGATTGTCGGAGCATTACGGCTACCATAGTCAGACGTACTGTGCTTCAACATACAGTATTATTATAATCCGGTGCGCCTTATGGTCCCAAAAATTTGGTAGTTATGCTAAATTTAATTTAGTTCTATTTATTTATATATATTTACTGTCATTTGTTCTTACTGTTTTATTATTTTCACTTTGCAGCGTTCTCTAGAGGGAGGGAGCCCTCTGCATCCGGGATCGTATCGGCCATGGCTGTGGGGGCGCTTTGTGTCAGCGTCCTGGCAGCCGTGGTCTTATGACCTCCTGGTGCAGAGGGATCCTGTGATAGTGTTTCTTCACCTGGCTCCTCTGTACTCGTGTGTGTCATTAAGGCATTGTTTCTAAGTCTTTATGAATGATTCTATTTGAGAAAGTGTCAAGTGCAGGACTCACCTATGTCCAGGGACTTTCCCTGTTTTGGGTCTGCTTGCAATTTGTTGTAGTGGATTACTGCTTCGGACTGAAAAATAAAAAGCACAAAATAAATGGAAATAACTGATGAAAAAAAAAAATTTTTTTTTAAAAGACAAATGACTTTCAGTAGGATAGTTGCACTGTAGCATATATTTGGAAAAGTTAATTGTAGATATAACCAGGAAGTCATGATAAATAGGCAAAATGTTCAATAAAGCAATCAATTTATTTTTTAGTAATTGAATAATCTATCGACGAGTTTGTTCGAATAATGACTAATCGGCTAAAACGCACCTTAGTGTCAATGCCTGTTAGATAGAAAATAGTTTACTTTTTCTGCTTTCCATCACGATTCTTTTTTCCGAATAAATGCAAATTAACATTGGAATTGCATTTTTTTTTACACATACACATTAACCTAAATAGTTACACTTAGTAAAAGATTAATAGCCTCAAACAAATATAAATTTAAGCTTTTTTTTAACCAAAATTATTAGGACCCACCTTTTTAGAAAGGAGAGTCCTCCCAGATCTTTTAGTTCTAAGGCTGTCTAAATAACGAGAGGTGACTAGAATTGAAGATGAACAAATCATTCTACAAAAAGGAGTAAGTACAAACAGTTGTAATACCAGAACCGAACGATCTAAAGATCGGAGCAATCTCTAAAACGTTCACCCGTCTCTCATGCGTTTGTCCTCCTTGGTGGAGATCGGAAGTGAAAGTTGACTGAGCACACACCTCCTTCTTCACACTGCTAAATCATGACACCATCAATAATGTGTGTGAGAGTGCATAGATAAAAAACACAGGGTGCATTCATTGCAGGGTTCCTCCTTCATGTAATTGAATGTGGCGGACCACCACAACATTTTTTTTTAACTTGAAAACAAATTAAAGTATTATAAAATATTGTAGCTCCCAGAAGAAATCACACAAAGTCCGACGCTATTTTTAACTTGTATTACCAATCTTATGATAACTGCAACGACAATTCCAACAGGTTTTACCTCCCGTGGAAACACTTTCATCTCTGTGAGTCCGTGCTTCCCCGGACCCACAAGAACACTTCCTCAAATTTCACAAATCACCTTTCAGGCACTGACGGTGTGTTTGTGACCATGGGAAAAACTGACATCAAATCTAAACCACAGGAACATAAAACATTAACATTAGCAAGTGTGACGTGTGAGGAATTGATTTTTGTTCTTTTTTTAATTAAAGAATTATATGTTATATATATATATATATATATATATATATATATATATATATACACATACAGTACATGTCAGTGACGTGCGGTGAGGTTGATGGCTGGTGAGGCACTGACTTCATCACAGTCAGATTTACAAACATATGAACCCTAAAGAGTATCTTATTCACCATTTGATTGGCAGCAGTTAACGGGTTATGTTTAAAAGCTCATACCAGCATTCTTCCCTGCTTGGCACTCAGCATCAAGGCTTGGAATTGGGGGTTAAATCACCAAAAATGATTCCTGGGCGTGGCGCCGCTGCTGCCCACTGCTCCCCTCACCTCCCAGGGGGTGATCAAGGGGATGGGTCAAATGCAGAGGACAAATTTCACCACACCTAGTGTGTGTGTGACAATCATTGCTACTTTAACTTAACTTTAACTTTACACATACAAACTGTAGCACACAAAAAAGCACATTTAATATAAAAAAAACATTATTATGGTCTTACCTTTACTTATAAATGAAGTCCATGCGCAGCTCCTTTTGAACAAAAGCATCGATAACTTGTTTATAGAAGTCTTCCTTATCTTTCTTCAGTTTTAAAAGTCTGTCTGTCTCGATGGAGATCTTCCTTTAAGTATTACCTCCTGCTTCCATTGAAAGTCCAGTTTAGAAAACTGTTTTATTTTAGATATGTAATCCTCCATGTTAAATGTCCAGGCAAGAGGAAAAAATAAACGATCGCTGCTAACTGTTGCTGCTTGTTGTCACTTCTTCTGCAGCCGAGTAGTCGCAAAAATTATATCTGGGATCACTAGCGCCCTCTACCACCAGGAGGCGGGATTACTGCTAGCCTCACACAGTGCGTCTTCGCAGCAGTTTTATGATTGCTCAGCACAAGAAATACGTTACACACATACACTGTACATTATTAACCTCAGCTAACTAAACTATGGAAATGTATCATTTAATTCATATAGCAATACGGTCTCACTGCACAGCAGGCCAGCAGTTAGCCGAGTCATTGCGCAATCCATGGTGAGGCTCAACTCAGTGACGTGTCTCAACTGGTGATTTGAACGGCAAATGTGAAAATTCAGCGATTTTGAACAAAAATAATCCAAAACTGGTGAAGTTAAATGGAAAATAACTTTATAGTATAATCACTGGATACATATAACAATTTAATTTTTTTTTTCTTTTTACATTTTTTTTCTTTCCATGATGGCACGTGAAGCCTCGCCTCACCTGCCTCCCCATTTTTTATTTTTTTTTTATTTTTTTTAACTTTTTTTTTTTTTTAATTTTTGTAAAAAAAAAATTTATAAAAAAAATAATTTAAAATTACATTTTTTTATTAAAAAATAAAAAATAAAAAAATTTTATTAATTTTTTTTTTTTTACTTTTTAAAAATGTTTTTTATTTTTGTAAAAAAAAATTAATTTTATAAATTTAAAAAAAAAAAGTTATATATATTTCTTTTTTTTTTTTAATTTAATTTATTTTTTATATATATATATATGTATATACATATATACATATATATATATACATATATACACACTTGTGTATATATGTGTGTATATAAATGTGTGTATATAAATGTGTGTATATTAGTGTTGTAACGATACCAATATTTTGGTACCGGTACTAAAATTATTTTGATATTTTTCTAAATAAAGGGAACCACAAAAAATGTCATTATTGGCTTTATTTTAACAAAAAATCTTAGGGTACATGAAACATATGTTTATTATTGTAGTTAAGTCCTTAAATAAAATAGTGAACATACTAGACAACTTGTCTTTTAGTAGTAAGTAAACAAACAAAGACTCCTAATTAGTCTGCTGACGTATGCAGTAACATATTGTGTCATTTATACACTTATTATTTTGTACACATTATGAAGGACAAACTGTAAAAATTGATTATTAATCTACTTGTTCATTCACTGTTCATATCTGCTTGCTTTCTCTTTTAACATGTTCTATCTACACTTCTGTTAAAATGTAATAATCGCTTATTCTTCTCTTCTTTGATACTTGACATTAGTTTTGGATGATACCACACATTTAGGTATCAATCCGATACCAAGTGCATACATTGGTCATATTCAAAGTCCTCATGTGTCCAGGGACATATTTACTGACTTTCTAAACATAATATACATTTAAAAAAACGAAAGAAGATGTTGTGATGCCAAAAAATATTGGCGTAATCATAGTAGTATCGACTCGATATGTGCCTGTACTTGATATCATTACAGTGGATGTCAGGTGTAGATCCACACATGGCGTTTGTTTACATTGTGACGCCTGTGAGCTACGGTGTGTAGTGAAGCATGTTTAGCTATTCCTCGTCCTGCAGTGATAATGATACTTGTAAGAAACTTACTTTACTTGTCACCATGGAGACCAGGATTAGTGATTTAGAAGTAGCTAAAACACTGGGGCTGGACTTTAGCCGCTAGCTAGCTAGCCATGTCTTAAAGCAGCTTTTCCTGAGGGTGTTTCAGTTTTATAACTTCACCTTTATCTTGACTTTGTACACCACAATGCATCCATTCTTCCTTTTCTGTGTCTGCTTGTAAGTAATATATGTGTATATATAATATACATAATATAATTGCATATTTCTTTTCAAGTTTCTCTGATGGGATACAATCAAATAAAATGAGAGCTCCAGTAAATGTTTTGTCAAGCTGACCATCGCTGCAGGTGAGTCACTAACCAAACATTTGCGTGACATTGGATAAGACAATTAGTCTCAGAACCATATATTTTTTATTTTTGCTTGATAAATATTTCAGATTACCAGTTTGTTTTTTTAGAGGCAGTCATTACATACGTTTCACAAATATGATGCAAAGAATGAATAGTTGTAGTGAAGGGGCAACAGGAAGGATAATCCTTTAATTCACACACTAAAGCCCGCCTTTATCCCACCATGCAGGAAGTCATGACATTCCCTGGACATGAACAATGGGCGGTCAAAACAAATCCTGCACACTGTGACAATCATCTACTGAGCTGAGAGATGATTCGCACCGCCGAGCAAACCAGTCAAGCTTTTCTTCTCTGAAGGAACTCTACTCAAACTGTAAGTCATGGATTAGATTTTTGCTCATTTGACCTATTGGTCTTGCTTTTTGACAAATGTATTTGAGGTTGCCTTTTACTGCAAGAAATGTTCAAAATGAGGGCTGTCAAACGATGATTAATCACATTCTGTTTTTAGTTAAGTCATAATCAATCATGATTAATCGCACATGTTTTTCTAATCCGTAATAAGTGTACCTTTAACAGATCATTTTGAAGTTTTTAACATTGAACAATTTTGTGCAAATATATTGATGAATAGGAAATGATAAGTACAGAAGAGCAGGCATCAGCTCACATATTCTCATACTTTCTGTGACATCCAGGAAGAAATGTCAGCCATGTTGAAAAATGTCTCAACTAGAATTGTTTTTATTGAAATGCTGCGAATATTTCACAAGGAAACCTTACAATGTATGAAATCCATAAAGTTGTATAAAATAGAGTAGATGAGTTATTGTGATATTTTGACCAATTTTACCAGATTTGCCATAT
Organism: Nerophis lumbriciformis; assembly: GCF_033978685.3. Lineage (NCBI taxonomy): Eukaryota > Metazoa > Chordata > Actinopteri > Syngnathiformes > Syngnathidae > Nerophis > Nerophis lumbriciformis. The sequence goes on from NC_084569.2 coordinate 1,858,226, forward strand.
TTTGAAACAAATGTTGATGCTCCTCTTAGACACTAAATTAAACACAACATAAAACATTACATCACCTAAAAATAATGTTAAAAAAACGACTTCTAGCCTTGTCCAGCTGTTTACTGACATAATATTCATGTTTAAATCACTTTTACGGCAAATGAATAATGGCTCCAATATTGCTCATCGGCCTCCTTGACTACTAATAATCGGCATTAGCCCTGAAAAAACAATTTGGTCGATGTGGAGTTGAATTAGCGTTAACCCTGGTTGAAAGGTAAACTGAAGGTCCCTCTACAGCAATAAATAGTGTACCTGTACAGCTTGAATCATCTTGGCCACTTCCACTTTTGTCTTCCCCTTGACTGGTTTGCCATTGACGCCTGTGATTTCATCACCTGCTGCAAGCGTCTTATCCAAGGCTGCGGGCGTGTTGTCAAACACCTGACAAGCAACCGGAAACATCAGGTATGCTTACACGTTTGTGTTCACTTTTCATTTATTGAAGTCAAACCATAGGCCTGGGCGATATACACATTTTATCGATAGATTGGAGTTTTTTTGCAGACAATTTAGAAAAATTTTAAGAAGTAAGTTTATGTCCTTCGGGGCTCTCCCCTTTTCTTGGATGATTCACACACAAATAGCACATTGTGGCTGACGCAAAGAAAAGAAAAACTGGCGGCAGTGGTTTTGTTTTGCGGCAACGGGCATGGAACAAAAGACTGTGCGCTGCAAAGTTTGTTTAAAAAAAGACAGCAGCACAACAAACTTATTCCAGAGTCTGAGCCGAGTGGGTGAAGAAGAACATGATCACAAATCAATCAATGATCAATCAATCAATCAATGTTTATTTATATAGCCCTAAATCACAAGTGTCTCAAAGGGCTGCACAAGCCACAACGACATCCTCAGTACAAAGGCGTGGCATCATTTACGCAAGGTACCTTGTATGATTAAAAAGAGTGCGGTCATTAAGGATGTGGTCCCTAAACAGCCTGTTTTTATCTACCCATTAAAACTATTCATTTTTATCTACTAAAGTATTTTATTCAAGACACAAGTTTTGCCTTCAATTGAAGTTCAATAATGAATAACTTTATTTGATTACAACAAAGCATATTGATCAACATATTGGCAAAAGCATTACAGTAAATATGCCAGAAATAGCCAAAATAGCAAAATATAATCGGTTTAGTTTTTTAAATAATTTATTATACAAAGTACAATTCAAACAAAAAACTAAAAACTAAGAATAGGATGCAGTGCCATTTCAAACTACCAGTTTTGATCAATAAAAAGTGAAACTTGTTATGAATCATCTCTAACATTTGTATTCACCGGTTTCTTTAAAAAGGAGGGGGGAAAACTTTTTGAAAAAAGTCTGAGATTTTACTGGCCCAGGCCCATTAGATCACATTATGTGATACTTGTGATAGCATTATTCACTTCAAAAAAACTCCACTCACCTGGACAATGTAGAGACAGGGACAGTATTGAGCACCGCCACCGATGCTGATTCCAATTAGGTTGTTTGCGTCTTTTTTCAGACAGACCGTCCCAGGTACTGTAGGTATCCCTCTGTAATTAAATATAAATACATCAATCTTTATGTCGTATACGGCTCGCTCCTGTTTCCTCCTCGTATTCATAACCCTGCATGTTCAAATAATGGTACATTAGTATGAGTGTTTATCAGGCTTTCTGCAGGCATCAGCAGATCTAATTTAATGCTTTTTGTCCTACTGCAGATCCTTATTATATATAGTCAAAAGCATACAAAATTGTAAGCAACTGGCCAAAATTAGGCACTAATATTACTATTCTAATTACTCTAGTATGTTTTATCATTGTAATTGGAAGGTGATTAAAATAATTAGCCTATATAGTTAAGCAAACATCAAAATAAAAGGACCCCTCAATATTTCTGGGTAAAATAGCACAAAAATAAATATAAATATAAATCTTGAAGTGCGTTTTTTTTCCCCCAGAATTGGAAATACTTTTTGTTGCCGATTGCAAGTCTACCGGTATTAGAATAGTACCGCGATACTAATTAATCATATTTGGTACTATACCGCCTCTGAAAAGTACCGGTCCGCCAACCCTCGCGCCCCCCCCCCCCCCCGTCACGTGGTGACATTGCTGGTTTTACGAGCAGAGGAGCATGTTGGGCAGCGCACACACACAGAGTACTTACAAGCAGACACAGTGTGCAGACAGAAAAGGGAGAATGGACGCATTTTGGTGTAAAAAGTAAAAATAAAGGTGAAGTTATAACACTGAAACACCCTCAGGAAGAGCTGCTTTAAGACATAGCGGCTAACATCCATCCACAGTGTTTTAGCTACTTCTAAATCACTAATCCTGGTCTCCATGGCGACAAATAAAGTAAGTTTCTTACAAGTATCATTATCACTGCAGGACGAGGAATAGCTAAACATGCTTCACTACACACCGTAGCTCACAGGCGTCATGATGTAAACAAATGCCATGGGTGGATCGACACCTGACATCCACTGTAATGATACCAAGTACAATAGCATATCTAGTCGATACTACTATGATTACATCGATATTTTTTGGCATCACAACCTCTTCTTTTGTTTTTAAAAAATGTATATTATGTTTATAAAGTCAGTAAATATGTCCTTGGACACATGAGGACTTTGAATATGACCAATGTATGATCCTGTAACTACTTGGTATCGGATCGATATCTAAATGTGTGGTATCATTCAAAACTAATGTCAAGTATCAAAGAAGAGAAGAATAAGTGATTATTACATTTTAACAGAAGTGTAGATAGAACATGTTAAAACAGAAAATAAGCAGATATTAACAGTAAATAAACAAGTAGATTAATAATCAATTTTTACAGTTTGTCCTTTATGATGTGTAGAAAATAATAGGTGTATAAATGACACAATATGTTACTGCATATGTCAGCAGACTAATTAGGAGTCTTTGTTTGTTTACTTACTACTAAAAGACAAGTTGTCTAGTATGTTCACTATTTTATTTTTAGGAATAAATTGCAATAATAAATATATGTTTCATGTACCTTAAGATTTTTTGTTAAAATAAAGCCAATAATGCAATTTTTTGTGGTGCCCTTTATTTTGAAAAGTACCGAAAAGTATCGAAATAATTTTGATACCGGTACCAAAATATTGGTATCGGGACAACACAAGCTTCTCAACATAATTATTGCTTTTAAATGCCATTTTAGGCCTTAATTTTCGCTAAATCCATTTAAAGACATGCGGAAACCCTAGTTTAAGTCCGTATATGAAAGAGTAAGGCAACATGTAGTGGACTTCTTGGCACAGATCTGTGTAAACAAGGCTGCAAAAAAGGAAAACAAGTTAATTGAAAATATGGATTATTAATCATTTCAGTTTTGATGGTAAACATGATAGCAAACACTCACAATTTATCCTCTTCCAATTCAAATTCCATGTCTGTGAACATAGCACTCCTGTGCTGGGAACACCTGTTAATGATGAAAAAGAATGAATAAATGTGTTAATCATCTCCTTTTGGCGACATTGTGTGCCAGGGACTCACTGACAAAGCTGCTTCGCTCCCACTTGTCACAACATACTTGAAACAATACCACGACCACGGAACTTAATTCATACAAGTTAAGCAAATAAAGTGAGTATAGTACAAAGTACTAGACATGATGTAAAGAAACATCTGGAACATTTCCGTCACGTGACCTAGCTCAATGCTAACCGTGGCTAGTTAGTGTCGTTTTCTGTGCAAAACTTGCCTTTTATCGGGACGAACGGCAGCTGCTCGAACGCCAAGCGACGCAGCATCCCCTGTAATACACACTTTAATAAACCTCGCTCCTTGAATTCTTAGTTTGCTTCAAAACATAAATATCTGTCCAATGACAGGAGTACTGTTTACTTACTGACGTCATTTCCGGTGCTCGGCGGAAGTTAGCGAAATGCCTGAATCTCTGCGTCACGTTTTAGTTGTGAATTACATGACAAACTTTTCACAATTGATACGGTGATTTAGATTAGAAACGGCTATTGATGTAATTACCAGTAATTTAAAAAAAATCACACAGTTAGTTGTTAATCGTTTAGTACATGTTCATTGTATACTCCTGACCGCTAGATGGCAGCAAAGTTGACTAAAGAGCTCTACTCCAGAGAGCAGGTGTGTCCCCTGAGGGCCGCACGATGAAATATTAAAGCAAGCAGGGGACATTTTCATTTTCAAAACCACCCTGGAAAAGCTCCGTCATAAAAATGTTAAATAATACTTTTTTTTTCTCAATGCTTAAACTTCAAATATATTTGTTAATATAAAGTGTTTTTGCTTTTGTACTTTAAAAGAAATCCTAGATTTTTTTTTGATTTTTTTTTTTTTTTTAAAGCACACAAAATATTCAACATTTTGCCCCAAAAATCTTTCAAAGTGTAATATTAGATGTGAAGTAATTGGGGCCTCAAATAGTCAAATAATTCATAACATTGATTTGATTCATGACAGTTTAACAAAAAAAAACACTAGAATTCTCAGGGATCCAAAAGGGCCCCACTTCTAAAAGTGCTAAAAAAAAATGTATATTTTTATTTTTTTTACTTTTCAAGGCATTCATCTCCAGATCAAATGTTTTTTTTAAATTATTATTTAGTTTGTTTAATACCCTTTTTGTCATGGCAAACACACAAAATATGGCAATATTTTCCCCCAAAATATATTCAAAGTGGAATCATTGGAGCCTTAAATAGTTTATTTATGGAGCGATGGCAGTTTAAAAAATAAACAAATCTCACTAAAATCCCCACAGATCCAAAAGTGTCCCACTCATGGTGTTAAAAATAAGTCATACATTATTTTTATTTGTTTTACTTTCAACGATTAAATCTCTAGATCAACTTCTTCAGATCCATTGTTGATTGTAAGTTTTTGTTTATTTTTGTTTGTTTAATGCCGTTTTTGTCATATCATTTTTTTAAATGGCAAACACAAAATATGCTAAAAAGTGTGATATTTGAAGTGAGTTAATTGAAGCTTTAAGTAGGTTATTTGTTGAGCAATGAGAATTAAAATCAAATCAAATCAAATAATCATAGCTCTAAAAGGGTGTTAACAATAAGTCATATTTGTTTTACTTTCAACACTTCAATCTCCAGATCAACTTCTTCCGTTCTATTATTGATTGTAAGATTGTGTTTATTTTTCTCTGTTTGATGCCTTTTTTGTCATATACTGTATATTTATTTTAATGGCAAACACAAAATATGCAACATTTTTCCCAAAAAGTGCAATATTTGATGTGAAGTAATTGAAGCCTTAAATAGGTACATTTTTGGAGCGATGACAGTTTCAAAAATAAAAAAATCCCACTAAAATGAGCTAAGATCCAAAAGGGTCCCACTCTTGGTGCTAAAATAAGTCATACATTATTTTTTTGCTTTTAGTTCCAACACTTCAATCTCTAGATAGACTTCAGACCTATCGTTCATTGTAGGTTTTTGTTTCTTTTGTTTGTTTAACATGCCAAAATGTTCCCCAAAAAGTGTGATATTTGAAGTGAAGTTATTGGAGCCTCTAATAAGTCCATCATTTATAACAACATTGATTTTCATTCATCACTTTTTTTTTAGCAATGACACTTTTAAAGTAGAAAAAACATCCATCCATTTATTTTCTACAACTTGAGAATGATGGCATGATATTGTGGAGAATGATGGCATGATATTGTGGAGAATGATGGCATGATATTGTGGAGAATGATTGCATGATATTGTGGAGAATGATGGCATGATATTGTTGAGAATGATGGCATGATATTGTGGAGAATGATTGCATGATATTGTGGAGAATGATGGCATGATATTGTTGAGAATGATGGCATGATATTGTGGAGAATGATTGCATGATATTGTGGAGAATGATGGCATGATATTGTGGAGAATGATGGCATGATATTGTGGAGAATGATTGCATGATGTTGTGGAGAATGATGGCATGATATTGTGGAGAATGATGGCATGATATTGTGGAGAATGATGGCGTGATATTGTGGAGAATGATGGCATGATATTGTGGAGAATGATTGCATGATATTGTGGAGAATGATTGCATGATAATGTGGAGAATGATTGCATGATATTGTGGAGAATGATTGCATGATATTGTGGAGAATGATGGCATGATATTGTGGAGAATGATTGCATGATATTGTGGAGAATGATGGCATGATATTGTGGAGAATGATTGCATGATATTGTGGAGAATGATGGCATGATATTGTGGAGAATGATTGCATGATATTGTGGAGAATGATGGCATGATATTGTGGAGAATGATTGCATGATATTGTGGAGAATGATGGCATGATATTGTGGAGAATGATTGCATGATATTGTGGAGAATGATGGCATGATATTGTGGAGAATGATTGCATGATATTGTGGAGAATGATGGCATGATATTGTGGAGAATGATTGCATGATATTGTGGAGAATGATGGCATGATATTGTGGAGAATGATGGCATGATATTGTGGAGAATGATGGCATGATATTGTGGAGAATGATTGCATGATATTGTGGAGAATGATGGCATGATATTGTGGAGAATGATTGCATGATATTGTGGAGAATGATGGCATGATATTGTGGAGAATGATTGCATGATATTGTGGAGAATGATGGCATGATATTGTGGAGAATGATTGCATGATATTGTGGAGAATGATGGCATGATA
>NC_084569.2:1869958-1877458 GCF_033978685.3 Nerophis lumbriciformis
GGTGTGCAACTCCAAGACTGCGGGCTTCTGGGGGGAAGAGAGGCGGGAATCACAGCACCCCCTGCAGAGAGGCATGCAGGTCAAGGTGGGCGACCATCATCACCATACCTTTTCATCATCACCATACCTTTTCTTTCTATTGGATATTTCCTTCCCAGATGGTGTTGAAGATGACTGGCCAGATGTTTGAAGTGGAACTTCCCTACGGACACCACATCCACTTTCCCAACAGGGTGGACTTGGAAGTCATCAAGTACCTGAGCATCACAGGAGACTTCAAATTGACTTGCTTGAAGATGTGCATGTAGAATAAGAAACTAGTAAACCTCAACATTCACCAACACCAACATTGCTTTTCTCCACGCTGCCAAGCTAAAGAAATTAAAAAAAATGCTGGATTGTTGAAAATGTTGTGGGGAATCCATAAAAAATGCTTAATAAATAATAGAGTGATAGAGCGCATTTCTTGACAGCCAAAGTAAGGAAAATGTTCTATCACATGCAGTTATCTTCTCCAGGTTATTGTTGAATGTGCTGAAAAAGTAGTTGGGTGCACACAAAATGATCCACATCTTAATCACCATTCTTATTCAATTCATCATTTTCAAAAATACATGAAAAAAAAGTTTATTTATTTTTTTCATAACAATCTACTTTGAAAAAGACTTTGTTAGTCCATCTCCTTGATTGATTGAAACCTTTATTAGTAGATTGCACAGTACAGTACATATTCCGTACAATTGACCACTAAATGGTAACACCCCAATAAGTTTTTACACTTGTTTAAGTCGGGGTCCACTTAATCAATTCATGGCCTTGCAACCAGAAGGATCTTTTCTAATCTTCAGCCTGTTTTGACAAACTTTCATTAGAATTATTATAACAAATAATTCATTGTGAGAATCGCTTTGAATTAAGGGCTGATTCTGAGTCAATTGTCACCCCGGCAATCTGAATCTGATCGTTTGGTTCCCAAAGATTCACTCCCTGAAATCTTTTAACCAAGTATCATTGTCACGTTCAAACACTGAGGACAACTATTAAACAAGACAAAAGGCAAGGAATCAAACAGAGACAGAATTCAATTTGGACTCAATATTGAGGAGAGACATGGCCACTGCACTCTCTGTACAGTCCTGCACCACGCTCTGACGAAGAAGGTTTTCGTCTCCTCTTTTATTCAGATGTTCAATGTTCACGCACCAACACATGTCACAGCAGGAATGGAAAGTATGTAAAACAGTCATTGTTTTCGGTCGCTTTGAAGACCAAGAAGAGGATTTCTCGGGCTTGGGCTCTTCCTGGATCCAGCTGGGGCAGGTGTTGGAGGACAATGGATAACCCCTCCCGTCTCCTGACCACAGCGACTTCAAGAGGGCAGCGGGTCGTAAATAGCGTTGACCTCGGTTACCAAATAGTTGGAAGAGAGTTTGTGAAATACTTCAGAGAGAGTTCGTTTAACACTTCAAAGAGAGTTCCTCTGGAAGTTGAGCAGATCCTGCCATCTGTCCGTGTTGAAATCACAGTGGAGTTTCACAAGCCTTCTTCCTCTTGTTAGGCCTTGAAAGACAGCATTCATCTTCTTATCAGGAACATAATGTAATACAACGTTTCTTTTGTGATAACTTTCAAACAATTATTCCAACAATCATTTTAAAACCTTAGTGTCTTGTAGTCACGTTAGCATTTCAGCGAGTAGCCATTAGCAGGTATTGTTCAATGTCATCAAAAAGTAGTTGAGTGCACAAAAAAATCGATTCACATCTGAATTGCGATTCTTTTCTTTTCTTTTTTTAAATTTTTTTTTAATTTTTTTTATTCGCACAACAAACATTGGAGCCCCCCCCCCCCCCAAAAAAAATAAACTAAAAACAAACAAAAAACGAAATAAGAAATAAATGCAGGTGAGAATAGAAAGTTCTGAATTCTGAATCCATTTATCATTTTCAAAAATCCATTGAAAAAAAAAAAAAAATTTATTAAAGAAGAATTCATTTTTAAAAAGACGATTTTAGTTGCTCAAAAAGATTCATTGTGTCTTCTTATTCATAAACTTTTCAAATGTTCTTGTCGTCAGACAATATTTTCGGTAAAAATTCCATTTAATAGACTGAAAATATTGTGGGATTACAAGAACATTTGAAAAGTATAAAATGACATTGAAAAAAAAGACGTTTTAGTCCATCTTCATGCAACCACAAGGATCTTTTATAACCTTTAACCTGTTTTGAAAAAGTTTCATTATAATTATTATACCAATCAATTAATGCTGTGAATCTTTGGGTGTCCCACGATTCGATTCAATATCCATTCTTGGGGTCAAGATTCGATTCAAAATGGATTTTTTTTTCAATTCAACACGACTCTGGATTCAAAGTCGATATTTTCCCGATTGAAAAGGATTGTCTATTGATTGAATACATATGATTTGAGCAGGATCTACTCCAGTCTGCTGACATGCAAGCAGAGTAAAAAGCTTTTATAATTGTAAAGGACAATGTTTTATCAACTGATTGCAATAATGTACATTTGTTTCAACTATTAAATGAAGCAAAAATATGACTTATTTGATCTTTGTGAAAATATTGGACACAATGTGTTGTCAAGCTTATGAGATGTGATGCAAGTGTAAGCCACTGTGACACTATTGTTCTTTTTTATAAATGTCTAATGATAATGTCAATGAGGGATTTTTAATCACAAATTGTAACTAATATTGATACTGTTGTTGATAATATTCATTTTTGTTGCTTTGTTGTGTGTGGTGTTTGTGTCTCCTCTCAATTGCTCTGTTTATTATTTAAGAATTAATGTTTTAAAATACGTTTTTAGTCCATCTCCATGCAAGCAGAAGAATCTTTTCCAACCTCCAACCTAAAAAGTTTCATTATAATTATTATACCTAATATTACATTGCATGAATCAGTTTGAATGAAGAATGGATTGAGACTCTCGGGAATGGGATTGAATGGTTCATCGAGTCACACCTCGAGTAGACACACTCAAATCTTTTAACCAAGTATCATTTTAAAAGCATGCAACGATTTGTGGAGCAGCTCCAAAGAATCATGTTTGAAAGGAAAATAAGCCAGCAATATTAGCAAAATGTTCATAAGAAAGTTTATTAACCAGCCAACATTTTTGAAAATGCCAAAAGTCCAACATGTTAAAGTTAGATTTTTCTGTGTCAGAAGCATTTGTCTACACAATATTTGGACTAAGTGTTGACAAGAGAAGGAAATGTTGACTGGTGCTGTCAAACATTCATCTTTTCAGTCACATTCATCACACTTGACATTACTGACATCATTGAAATTGAATTTAAAAATAAACAAAGCAACTTTGCTGTCATGATCCAACATTGAAAAGTTTTACATTGCTCAAAACTTGCTAACTGTTTGACCTAAAGTACTCAAACATATATATTTAACATTTTGATTTTCATTTCAAATTGAGTGTTTAGATTTAACGTTTAGATTTACCATTTAATATTTACGTTCAACATTCAGATTCAACATTCATTTTGTGAAGAAAATAGGTCAAATGTGAGAAATGAGCAAAACACTGAAAATATATCAGCTAGAAAAGTCTGATTTCATTTTCAATTGCAGTAAATCACTTCACTTTAAAAGAAAAGTTTGGACACAAAGCAATTTTACTGTCTGGATGTCTTAGACCAGGGGTCGGCAACCCGCATGCGGCTCTTTAGCGCCGCCCTAGTGGCTCTCTGGAGCTTGTTTAAAAATGTATGAAAAATGGCAAAAGATGAGGGGGGGAAAAAATATATTTTTTGTTTTGATATGGTTTCTGTAGGAGGACAAACATGACACAAACCTCCCTAATTGTTATAAAGCACACTGTTTATATTAAACATGCTTCACTGATTCCAGTATTTGGCGAGCGCCGTTTTGTCCTACTAATTTTGGCGGTCCTTGAACTCACCGTAGTTTGTTTACATGTATAACTTTCTCCGACTTTCTAGGACGTGTTTTATGCCACTTCTTTTTCTGTCTCATTTTGTCCACCAAACTTTTAAGGTTGTGCATGAATCCACAAAGGTGAGTTTTGTTGATGTTATTGACTTGTGTGGAGTGCTAATCAGACATATTTGGTCACTGCATGACTGCGAGCTAATCGATGCTAACATGCTATTTAGGCTAGCTATATGTACATATTGCATCATTATGCCTCATTTGTAGCTATATTTGAGCTCATTTAGTTTCCTTTAAGTCCTCTTAATTCAATTTATATCTCATGACACACTATCTGTATGTAATATGGCTTTTCATTTTTTTGCAGCTCCAGACAGATTTGTTTTTGTATTTTTGGTCCAATATGGCTCTTTCAACATTTTGGGCTGCCGACCCCTGTCTTAGACCAACATTTTGAAAAGCCTTTTAACAAGCACATTTATTTTGGAAACCAAAGTGCCATACATTTTGCTCAAACATTTAGATTTAACATTTCAATTTAACATTTGGATTGGGCTTTAAAATGAGTTTTTAATCATTTAGCTTTAAGAAATGGATTTAAAATTTGACATTCCATATTTAGATTTAACATTTATATTTAACAATGAACATTTGGATTTACCATTCAGTATTTAGATTTAATTTAGATTGAACATTTATTATTTGAATGCAGATTGAACATTTAGATTCAACATTTATATACATTTAGAATTAACATTTAGATTTAACATTTCAAATTTACATTTGACATTTATTTAAATTTAGATTTAACATTGAGATTTTACCTTATTCAAAATGTAGATTTATCATGTATTATTTAGCATTTGAGATTTAACATGTATTATTTAAATTTAGATTTAACATTATGTTTTTGGTTTTACATTCAATATTTAGATTTGACATTTAGGTTTTAATAATTGTGACCTGGGGCCTTCTCATCTTTTCCCGCACTTGTTTTGCCTACATTGTTGTTGTTTTTTGCCTTTTCAAATAAATACATACAAAATAAACACACATGTACCATTTAATTTCTACTCAAATGTGAAGAAAAATGAGCTAAGTACACAAAATATTTTAGCTAGAAAAGTGAGATTTCATTTTTAAATTGCTTGCATATTTGAAATTGACTTAAAGGTTTTTCCACACAGTAATTTTACAGACTGAATGTCATAAAAAGAAAAATACATCTGGAATGCACTTGTTTATACTCTCAAAAACTTGGTAACAGTTTGGACTTAAGTACCAAACTTTTTACATTTTCTGTAACATTTATATTTCCCATTTCATGTTTGGATTAGATTTTAAATGTTTTATATGAATGTAGATTTAACATTTAGATTCAACATTTATATACATTTAGATTTAACATTTAAAATTTAGATTTAACATTTAAAATTTAGATTCAACATTTATTTAAATTTAGATTCAACATTTATTTAAAATGTAGAGTTAACATTGTTTATTTGAATGTAGATTTAACATTGAGATTTGACTTTATTCAAAATGTAGATTGAACATTTGTAATTTAAATGTAGATTTAACATTCTATATTTAGATTTGACATTCAATATATAGATTTAACATTTAGATTTGACATTTAGGTTTTAATAATTGTGAGCTGGGGCTTTCCCACACATGTTTTGCTTGACATTGTTTTTGTTTTTTTGTGTTTTCAAATAAATACATACAAAATAAATACAAATTTACCATTTAATTTCTACTCAAATGTGAAAAAAACGAGCTAAATATAATACAAATTAGCTAAATATACAAAATATTTCAGCTAGAAAAGGAAGATTTCATTTTTAATCACAATAAATTGTTTGCATATTTTAAATGAACTTCAAAGTTTTTTCCACACAGCAATTTTATTGACAGAATGTCATAAAATATTATATTAAAAAATGTTTTTCTTAAATGCACTTCTTTATATGCTCAAAACTTGGGAACAGTTTGTACTAAAGTAATATAATCCCTGCTCAAACTTTTACATTTTCTGTAACATTTATATTTCAATTTCATGTTTGGATGTCCAAAAGCCAAAAGCAGTAAAGTTGTCAGGTTGTGTAAATGGTCAATAAAAAGAGAATACAACAAATCCTTTTCAACTTATATTCAATTGAATAGACTGCAAAGACAAGATATTTCATGTTCACACTGACAAACTTTCTTCTTCTTTGCAAATCATCATGAACTTAAAATTTAATTTTTAATTTTTACCAGTGTGTTACATGGCCTTTCCTTTTAACAACACTCAGTAAAGGTTTGGGAACTGAGGAGACACATTTTTGAAGTGGAATTCTTTCCCATTCTCGCTTGATGTACAGCTTAAGTTGTTCAACAGTCTCCCTTCTCATATTTTAGCCTTCACATTTTCAATGGGAAACAGGTCTGGACTACAGGCAGGCCAGTCTAGTACCCGCACTCTTTTACTATGAAGCCACGCTGTTGTAACACGTGGCTTGGCATTGTCTTGCTGAAATAAGCAGGGGCGTCCATGGTAACGTTGCTTGGATGGCAACATATGTTGCTCCAAAAGCTGTATGTACCTTTCAGCATTAATGGTGCCTTCACAGATGTGTAAGTTACCCATGTCTTGGCCACTAATACACCCCCATACCATCACACATGCTGCCTTTTACACTTTCACCCTAGAACAGTCCGGATGGTTCTTTTCCTCTTTGATCCGGAGGACATGACGTCCACAGTTTCCAAAAACAATTTGGAATGTGGACTCGTCAGACCACAGAACACTTTTCCACTTTGCATCAGTCCATCTTAGATGAGCTCAGGCCCAGCGAAGCCTGTGGCTTTCTGGGTGTTGTTGATAAATGGCTTTGGCTTTGCGTAGTACAGTTTTAACTTGCACTTACAGATGTAGCGACCAGCTGTAGTTACTGACAGTGGGTTTCTGAAGTGTTCCTGAGCCCATGTGGTGATATCCTTTACACACCGATGTGGCTTTTTGATGCAGTACCACCTGAGGGATCCAAGGTGCGTAATATCATGGCTTACGTGCAGTGATTTCTCCAGATTCTCTGAACCCTTTGATGATATTACGGAGCGTAGATGGTGAAATCCCTAAATTCTTTGTTGAGAAATGTTGTTCTTAAACAATTTGCTCAGGCATTTGTTGACAAAGTGGTGACCCTCGCCCCGTCCTTGTTTGTGAATGACTGAGCATTTCAGGGAATCTACTTTTATACCCAATCATGGCACCCACCTGTTCCCAATTAGCCTGTTCACCTGTGGGATGTTCCAAATAAGTCTTTGATGAGCATTCCTCAACTTTCTCACTCTTTTTTGCCACTTGTGCCAGCTTTTTTGAAACATGTTGCAGGCATCAAATTCCAAATGAGCTAATATTTGCAAAAAATAACAAAGTTTGTCAGTGTGAACGTTAAATATCTTGTCTTTGCAGTCTATTCAATTGAAAAATAATTTGCAAATCATTGTGTTCTGTTTTTATTGACCATTTACACAAGGTGACAACTTCACTGCTGTATTTATTTCCTCCAAACAGTTGAAG
>NC_084569.2:1882458-1899958 GCF_033978685.3 Nerophis lumbriciformis
AAGTAGATATTAAGGGGATGTGAAAGTTCGACTCCGAGCTTGACGCGATCCCTTTAAATCCTGGCGCCACCTGTTGCTAATCACGTGACTGCCGCGCTCTCTTTGGCAGGTTTATGATGAAGTCATCTAACTAGGGACAAAGCCGCTCACTGGACACCATCTTCATCTTTGCTTTAGACCCCTCGTCAGCGGTGAGTCAATATATTCTTTGGTTAATGCTTGAAACGTGGCGGCGTCCATTCAAAGTCAGTAGCGCTACATGCTAACTTAGCATGCTAGCTTAGCGTGCTAGCTTAGCATGTGATCAAATGATGTCTGAATACCCTAAATGACAAATATGAAATATGAAAGTGATGTAAACTTGATTAAAACTTGGTTTAATGCCAATTGATAGATATGTAAAGTGCACTTCTGACTTCTGACTAAAGAAGTTTGACTTTATATTGATTTAATTGTATCAAGTGATGTACTGTTGAGGTTCATTTGTGTCTTTTGTTATGAAAGTTTTTTTTGACACTGAATTTATTGAACATCATTTTTTGCGTTTGAGTTTTATTTTGTGAACTGAACTGAACTTTTTTTTTTTTTTTTTTTTACATCAAATAATGCTGACAATTTCATGAAATAAATCCATCGTAAATTGGGAGGGAAGCAATCGGTCCTGACTCGGAAGCAGCCAATGAGGTGCCAAGTTGGAAGTCACGTGACACAGGTCTTGCAAAACAGCATCAACAAAGCAATTAAGTGGGCTATCTATCTGGGCTATAATACAACATCATTAACATTTCAATGCTGGATGTTTTCAAACTATAGAAATGACTCCAATGGTTAAACTCTGCACTTTTGAGTGACAAACTGTTTCTACGTGTGCTGGCTAATGACGTTCAGGTCAACTTAAAGGAGAAGACATGTTTGGATGCATAGAACAGTCATTTTATATCCAAGTGGATGTTTTTTTTATCCTTTTGCCTTTATTTTTCGCCATGTTTGTTGCATCTTTGTTGCTCTTGCCTGATTATAAAGAGAGGTGGTCTGCAGTAGAGGAGCAATGTTCATATATTTTAAATATTCAGTGTTTTATTGTTCATAGTTAATATTGTAAATCCCACATTCTGTATTTTTCATGTACATGCGAGTGTCTTTTTCAGTAAAAAACTAAACAAACCATCTCAAAAACTTTAGTCATTTTACTGAATGATGAAAATTAGTATGTACATAAAAATATAGACTGCGATTTACGACATAAACTATGAACAATAAAACACTGAATATTGAGAATATACACTGCACTCCTGCAGACCACCTCCTTAAGTTGTTAAGGCAGCCGCCTTAACAACAAAGAGCCACCGCCTAAACTAAAGTCTTAACAAGCTGCTATGCTTCGTTCTGCCTCTGCCTCTGTCAGTACGTCTCTGCAGCACCCAGCATTGTCCCACCCACACAACCATCTGATTGGTTACACGCAGAGCGGTAACAGCCAATCAGCAGTGCGTATTGAGAGCGCGTGGAGTCAGTGCTCCTGCGGTGTGGTGAGCAGAAAGGTGTTCAGCGGGTAAGCAGCGGACTCTCCTCAAATTATAATAAACACCTCCCAGTCCTCTAGAGCTCAACTACTAGTTACATCACTATGAGCCCGTTGACGTTCCAGAAACATAAGCGGCAGCTCAGCTCGCTCGCAGTCCTTGAGGTGAAGGCTAATTAGCTTTTAGCGTAACGTTAGCTCACTGTGCGGTGTGTGTGTGTGTGTGTGTGTGTGTGTGTGTGTGTGTGTGTGTGTGTGTGTGTGTGTGTGTGTGTGCGCCCCACATGAAACGGTCAGCAAAGCCCTGTCTATCTGAGAAAGACAAGCATTATTGACCTACAGTTAAAAACTAAGTTATTTCACTTGACCTTTTTCTGTGTTGTTTGAGCTGTGTTGAAGCAGCAAAAAGGGACATTATGTTAAATGAAGAGTTTCTGTCTCTGATAGTTGATATAATAATGTAAGTGCACTAAAGCCTACATGAACTCCATGGTGTTCAGGGATGAATAGTCTCTCCTATTGCTATTGTAGTATTTGTTCAGCTATAGTTACATGAATCATTAGTAATGTAGCAGCCTAGTTTTGAATGGCAGGGTCCCTGCTATCACATGTTGATAAAAATTTAACACTTACATAATAAAAATCAACTACAGGCTTCCCAAATGCTGTAATAAATTAAGCATGATGAGTTGAACATATGTCAGCATGTGGCCCCACTTTTAACTCTTTTTTTCAAACACTTATTGCAAACACTTACTACAGTAAGTCATTCATTTCACTTAGTAAGTCATTATTTTGTCATTATTGTGACTTAGTAAATTACTAAGTCAAAATATTGACTTACTAAGTCATAATAATGACATACTTAGTATCTCAGGTAACTAAGACTGTTTTGTTTTTACTTTACGGAAAATATATTGTATATCGTATATTGCTATTCAGCATATGGAGCGGAAAACCCAACCAAAAATTGTAGGCTTCTTCACGCGACGAAGCCGGCCTACTTCACCACAGTCTGTAGTCTATTGCCCCCCAGGCTGTGGTGGCAGCGATGAGGCCGAGTTACACTGTTCACAATGTCACCGTCCTTCCGTATGTCACTCAAAAGTGCAGATTTTAACCACTGGAACCATTTCTATAGTTTGAACACATCCAGCGGGCCGCCTTAAATGTTAATTATGTTGTATTATGTCCAGTGACCCGTGTCACGTGACTTCAAACTTGACACCTCATTGGCTGCTTCTGAGACTGTCTCCATTGCTTCTGTCTCAATTGACCGGAAGTGAGACTTGCATTTTGAAGCAGCAAATTTTTCATACATTGAATTTTTACACAGAATTTTTTTTCTATGAAATTCAGCGTAAAATTCAAACACCAAATATTCAGTGTAAAAAAAAAAAAGCTTTCGTAGTAAAGACACAAATGAACTGCCATAATGGATTGAATGTATGTATATTTTTGATACCGCTCTGTGAAATGTGGCCATAATTGTGTAATGTATTTAATGTTTTGATATTGCTGTGTAAAATGTGGCAATTGTTGAACAATTAAATTATTTTTGAAGACTGTAATCTAAATGTATTTGAGTGCTAATTTATGTTTTTGAACCTGTTTAGGTCAGATTTTTTTCATTGCTGATTTTCTTCTCAAAATGACGGCGAGCTACCTACACATCGCTTCGCGGTAGGAGATATTATTAATACTGTTTATTTATTGTACATATCTAATTATTGATCTATAGTTAGTTACATTTACTTCCGTGACGACCTTCTTTAAGTTCTGGACTCAATCAGAAATATCAAGCAGCTAAAATGTGCCAAAGTGTGGAGAGAGTGTTCAATTATGTGTGGTGCTTGGACATTTTTTTTTTAGATATTCACAACATTCAGTGAGCAGGTTGTGTTTATGCCATTAGTGGGAAAGGTTGTTTGGATTGGGTCATAAATAAAAATGCTGTGCTGTATACACTTCAAATGTCAAATCCATGGTCATCACCCTGACATGCTGGGGATGTCCACATGATGGCGGCATAGTTGCAGCAATTGGGTTGTCAGAAGTTTTAAATGAAGCTGGCGGGCCAGTTTGGACACCCCTGCACTATCCACTTTAGCCACTAGATGGCAGTAGAGTGTTGAATATGTCGCGTGGCAATTCCAACATTGACTACAGCGTCAGTTGCTTCGTAGAATGGGGCTTTGCATCATATTCAGCAGAAAGTGCAAAAGGATAAACCCCCTCTTCCTCTTACGTGAGACCCACCCATATGAGTGCAAAACCCTCATCCCCATGATCTCACCATACGTGCAGATGGAGCCATCTGTTGAGCTGATGGAGTTTGGGATGGTGAGCCTCTGCAGGGATCCGTTTGGAGAATCCAGGTTGAGTTGAGGCAGAGAGATGGCGTTCTTGATGATGGGCGAGATGTCTGGCGGCGGCGACGAGAAGTCCCGCGCTTCTCCCCGCGGCCCGGAATTCTTCCGTATGTGCCTGAAAGTGCGCGTGAAAAAGCCGTTGGATTTGGAGCTGTGTGCCGAGTCCGGGCTGCCCGGTTCCTTGGCGCCGCCGTAGTTGCTCAGGAAGGAAGTGTCTCCAAACACGTCTCCGCCGCGGCCCACGTGCATGGTGTGGCGGAAGTCGCCCATGGGCGGGCTGATCATGTCCACGGACAGGTCGCCCTTGAAACGACGGCGCTCCTGGGAGCCGGACACCAGGCCCTTGATCCCGGGACGCTTGCCTCGACTCATGTCTGATGGAATGTTGGAGCGGAAGTTTGTGTCCTAGGTCTGATCACAGGTCAGTCCAGGTCCACTGCAGACAAAAGAAAACCAAATGACTTGACTCAGACAATCTTTTCGTCTTTACCTCGATCTTTAGAACATTTAATTTTCCTGCCTTTCACATTTGAATAAGTGTGGAGAGAGTGTTTTTCCCATCATGCATTGTAGTGGATTTAAGTGGGTGTCATTTTGATTTATGTGTGGTGATTGCATTTGTTTTATATAATATCCACTAAGTTCAGTGAGCAGGTTGAGTTTTGTGTTGGTTAACTTGCGCCATGAGCGGGGAAGGTTGTTTGGATTGGGTCATATAAGTGAATGCTGTGCTGCGGACACTTCCAATGTAAAATCCAAAAAAGTGTTATGTGAGTCTTATATATATTAGGGCCCGAGCAGCGGAGCAAGTCTTGCAGGGGCCCTAGAGAAGAAAAAAATGCAATTTCAATATGTTTGGACGCCTTTTTGAGACCCTTAGCATGCACGAAAAGTCCCCGTGTTTTTCAGCGGCGTCGGGTGTGGTGAAAAATGTTATATTAAATTCCAAAATTGGCTCTCTAGTGCTGCCTTTTAAAATGAGAAAAAAATCAGCCCCTCCTACCAGTTTCCCGTATCGACATGAAAAGAGACGTCCATCATGACGGGACGCATGTAAGTCTGGCAGCCAGGCGTGAAAACGAACAGGAAGTCAGCCATCTTGGTTTTTGTCTTCCATTTTTCGGTGAAAAAAGGTGTCGTAGTTTAATGAACTCCACCTAGGGACTTTGGCTAATGAGTCACGGTTAAAATGACCGATACCATACGAGTGATGATAAATGCGAACACATTCTTCCTACACCGTAAGACGTGGGCGGGGCTTGGCGCCAACTAACTCTGCTCCACTAATTCAGATCTAATTAGTTAGAAATGATGACACCCTGAAGTGCCAGATGGGTCACTACCTGTTCCCATCTACTCGTTGTGGGTGGAGCCTAGCAGCTTTAACTTCCTGTCACATGTTCCCATCGTCCTGAAATGTTTGGTGGTGGGTCCGGGCATGGGGAAGGACGTGAACCCCAAGGTCCAAGGGGGGCGAGGGCCCGTTCAACGCTGCTCGCAGCTTCAGACCTATCCATAGATATAGGTTTTCAATTATTGTGTTTTTTTATGCTCTTTTTGTAAAACAATATTTTATTATGGGAGAAACACAAAATTTGCAATATTTCCTTAAACGACTTGCACAGTGGAATACTTCAGATGAAGTCATTACTGCTTTTAACAGATTAATTACACTAATTGTGGTGCATTATTAATTTTTTTGGAACAATTTTATTTTTCCCCCAAAACTCACACTATCCCTCCTTAGCGGAAACACTCAGTGTTAAAGGCCTACTGAAAGCCACTACTACAGTCTGATAGTTTATATATCAATGATGAAATCTTAACATTGCAACACATGCCAATACAGGGTTAGCTTACTAAAGTGCAATTTTAAATTTCGCGCGAAATATCCTGCTGAAAACGTCTCGGTATGATGACGCCTGCGCGTGACGTCACGGATTATAGAGGACATTTTGGGACAGCATGGTGGCCAGCTATTAAGTCGTCTGTTTTCATCGCAAAATTCAACAGCATACCTGCCAACTACTCCGGTTTTCCCGTAATTAGTACGGTTTTCATCAACCTATTCCGGGTTACGGTTGCAGTGATAAAAAATACGGTTTTTCATTAATTAAATGTATTTTTTTTTTTTAAAGTTTTATTCACGAAATCGCGTAACAACAATGACAATCGACACTGCTTCCCGTAACTTCCTATCGAGCCATTCCGAATGCCATGCGCGAGGCTATTTATAGCACCGCTGCCAAGCACGAGGCACCAGTTGCCATTGTTTCCAAACGAGCGAACGATCATGGAATCAGCCGGAGAAAAATCGCAAACGAGTCTTAAACCGAAAAGAAAACTGCAGTCATTCCGTGAAGAATATTCAAAAGCCTATCCGGGAATAATTATCCGTTCCAAAAAGGGTGAAAACTACGCGAATTGCACCTTGTGCAGACAAGATTTTTCGATCGGACACGGAGGAATTAGCGATGTAAAAGACCACGTTGGGACAAAAGAACACAAGTCTAATGCCGTTGCTAAATTTGTATTTTAGCCACAAAAAGGTAATGACACCAATGTTATCTATTGGAATTGTTTAGTACTGTTATACTGTTAAAAGTGTTTATACTATTTATGCTTTCAAGTCCAAGTTGAAGAAATCTTGTTAAATGTTGACAGCATAACTACCAAAATACAGAAGTATGTCCTTAATATTTTTGCAGTGCTATTTCTGTTGAAAAGTTCAAATGATTACATTAGAGATGTGATGTGCCACTTTTCAAGTGTCTGATGGCTTAAATTAATTTTCATTAATTTTTCATATTTTGAATTCTTTTGAAAGGCTTACAAAAAAACTACATTTGAATTGTAATTCCATGCTATTGACAGGACTATTAATTTTAATGAAGTTAGCTTACCATGTTTGCAGTATGATAATTGTGATAGAAATGTGAATTTTAGGCACAGAATATTTTTTACAATTGAACAAGGCAGTAGATTATACAAGCTTGGACAGAAAGTTAATAATGACACCAATTTTTTTTTTTATGGAATTGTTTAGTACTGTTTTACCATTTGTTTACTGTAAAAAGTGTTTATACTGTTTATACTTTCAATTAACAAATTGAAGTCTTGTGAAAGGTTGACAGGATAACTGGCATTAACTGTCAAAATAATTTCAAACTATTGAAGTTATCTTACAGAATAAACATGTCAATCAACCCATATGATTTTTGCTGTAATATTTTTGTTTTGAAAAGTCACTGTGACTGATGGAAAATTGATGGTTTTAGCAACATTTTAACCTGTCTGAATGCAATCAATCATTTTGCGTCGTCCTGAACCCCCCACCAGGACTTTGTCCTGGACCTACCGGGGCCTCTGGCCCCTGGACCCTGGCTACTAGGTTTTTCTGATTTCAAAAGTTGGCAGGTATGCAACAGTATTCTGGACATCTGTGTTGGTGAATCTTTTGCAATTTGTTCAATGAACAATGGAGACAGCAAAGAAGAAAGCTGTAGGTGGGAAGCGGTGTATTGCGGCAGGTGTTGTGCCGGATAACGCACCCCCGCCGCAGCTTACTCTCTGACGATTGCAGTATCGACAGGGAGATTGAAAACAGGATCAAGCAGGCGTCAGCATCTTTTGGCAGACTCAAGGGAAGGGTCTTCCAGAACAGAGACCTTAAGCTACATACCAAGTTAGCGGTCTATTTAGCTGTGGTCATGACGACCCTCCTCTACAGCTGTGAAGCGTGGACCCTGTACAGCCGCCACCTCAGCATGCTGGAGGCCTTCCACACCAGGTGCTTACAATGCATCCTGGGTATATCCTGGAAGGACAGAGTCCCCCACACTGAAATACTCTGCAAGACCAACTGCACCAGTGTGGAGGCTACATTCACCCAGCACCAACTTGGCTGGCTAGGCCACGTTATCAGGATGCCAGAAGAGCGCTTGCCACGCAAGGTGCTTTATGGTCAGCTTCATCTTGGTCACCGCTTGGCAGGAGGCCCAAAAAAGCGTTATAAAGATCAAATGAAGACTGTCATGAAGAAATGCGGCCTGAACCCCACCCAGCTGGAGGACACTGCAGCCCAACGCTCCACTTGGCGGAAGCTCCTCAAGCAAGGAGTTCTTAAGCTTGAGGAGGACCGAGGTGATCAAGGAGCCAGGAAGCGTCAAAGAAGGCATGAAGCCATTGCCACACCTGCACCCTCAGTCAGTGCCTTCACCTGCTCTGTTTGCGGCAGACCATGTGGATCACGGATTGGACTGTTCAGCCACATGAGAACTCACTAAACATAGAGATGGATTGTCGTCATCGGATACGATGGACAACCTTTAGTACGTAAGTTATGATCCATTCAGTATTTGTGGTGAAAGAATTAAAAACATGTTAGCTTTTCAGTACATTCAAAAATGACTTTCAATTTGGGGACCAAAAGGGGCAAAGGAGCTAAGTAAAAGAATGTCTCTGCTTTGGGATGACTTGACAAAAAGGGCCATGAAAAACTTGTTGAAAACGATGTGGTACGTGTGATCATGCTTTATCAGTATCGTGCCTCAAACACCACTTGGAAAAACTGTGCACTAAACGTGCTCATTGTAGCAATCAATCCAGATTTACTCATTATGATTGGAAAAATGTTGTTTATTATGCTCCTGAGTTCATGTTGATCAGCTTTAATTCGTTTATTGAATTCTAGTTTTCAGTACTAAATGATTTAAGTCCATCAAAATGTATTATAGTTTAATAGTTTTTCAATCTAATAACAATTTTAATTATATGTATTTTTTAAATTTCAGGCAAATTGATGCCCTTTAAATCTTTTCTGTTACAGACTGAACATTAATGTTAAAGGTATTGTTGCAAATCTATTTTTATTAAAGATACAATGTTACAATTTTGTAGCCAAATTATAGTATTTATAGTAGTGGAGGAGGGGGGGTGGGGGGGGTCGTACTGTAACATAAAATAATTCAGAAGCACTGAACTAAAGACACTAGCTTGTGTGCTTAGTTGTTGTGTAGCTGCTAGCCTAGCATGTTTACCTTTTTTTGTGTAAATAACTTCAATAAAATACAAAGAAATGTGTGTTTTATTGGAGGACATTTTAGATGTTAACTGGCTGTCCAGGGCTGCTTGTATCGCACATGATATCACACACAAGTAAACATGCTGCAGGACTGCTTATATTGCACATGAGCAAACACGCTGTGGGACTGCTTGTATCGCAAATTATATTTCACACAGAAGCAAACACGCCGCAGGACTGCTTGTATCACACATGATATCACACAAGTAAACACGCCGCAGGACTGCTTGTATCGCACATGATATCACACACAAGCAAACACGCCGCATGACTGCTTGTATCGCACATGATATCACACACAAGCAAACACGCCGCAGGATTGCTTGTATCACACATGATATCACACACAAGTAAACACTGCAGGACTGCTTGTATCACACATGATATCACACACAAGTAAACACTGCAGGACTGCTTGTATCACACATGATATCACACACAAGTAAACACTGCAGGACTGCTTGTATCACACATGATATCACACACAAGTAAACACTGCAGGACTGCTTGTATCACACATGATATCACACACAAGTAAACACGCCCCAGGACTGCTTGTATCACACATGATATCACACACAAGTAAACACTGCAGGACTGCTCGTATCACACATCACACACAAGTGAACACTGTGTAGGACTGCTCATATCACACATGATATCACACGCAAGTAAACACTCTGCAGGACTGCTTGTATCACACATGATATCACACACAAGTAAACACCGCAGGACTGCTCGTATCACACATGATATCACACACAAGTAAACACCGCAGGACTGCTCGTATCACACATGATATCACACGCAAGTAAACACTCTGCAGGACTGCTTGTATCACACATGATATCACACACAAGTAAACACCGCAGGACTGCTCGTATCACACATGATATCACACACAAGTAAATACTGCAGGACTGCTCGTATCACACATGATATCACACGCAAGTAAACACTGTGCAGCACTGCTCGTATCACACATGATATCACATTCAAGTAAACACTGCAGGACTGCTTGTATCACACATGATATCACACACAAGTAAACACTGCAGGATTGCTTGTATCACACATGATATCACACACAAGTAAACACTGCAGGACTGCTCGTATCACACATGATATCACACACAAGTAAACACTGCAGGACTGCTTGTATCACACATGATATCACACACAAGTAAACACTGCAGGACTGCTCGTATCACACATGATATCACACACAAGTAAACACTGTGCAGCACTGCTTGTATCACACATGATATCACACACAAGTAAACACTGCAGGACTGCTCGTATCACACATGATATCCCACACAGGTAAACACTGTGCAGCACTGCTTGTATCACACATGATATCACACACAAGTAAACACTGTAGGACTGCTTGTATCAGAGACTTTAGATGCAAGCCAATACTGTATCATCCGGTACTTGTGTTTGTAGCTGATATCAGAGTGATATTGGATGGGGATGTTCCTTCCAAGTGGTGATCATGGACATGCAACACTTTGTGGTCTGGTGGAGAGAAAGAAAGTCTTGATGAAAGCCGAGGTCAGCGTGCTTACTGGCAGAAGGTTGGAGAAGATGAGGGACTGTGAGTCATTGCCAGTCCGCCAGAGTCACGCATGGTCTGCTCCTCACCATCTTGCTTTGTCCTGGCTTTCTTGGAACGTCTTCAGCCAAGAAGCCAGAAGAGCAGCAGAAAAAAAGGGTGAAGATGAGAAATATAATCCAGCTCTGTCTGAGTCTCCCTGGCCAAGATCAGGCTTCTTTGGATTGTCCGTGCTCCTGGATTACTTCTTAATCTCTTCGGTCTAAACCCCAACTGAGACTTGCTCACTTGCTCCCTGCCTCCTACTTACTGCAAGGGGGGAGGGGGGGGGGGGGGGTGTGTTCCTAAAACACACATGTAGTCCAAGAACAGCAGGATTGTTCTCCCTCCTATTGTCAGAGGAAGCAGAGAGTAGTTCTTTGTACTTTCCTGACAAATGCTTCACACAAGTCCACAACACGGACGTCCAAAGTGCTCCGTTTTAACTTCACTTTCTAAAAACACTAGCACCAAAAATAACATCAAAAAAGTGGAATAAAAGACTCTTGCAAGCAAGTGAATTGTAATGAAAAAGTTTGTTTTCTTTTACTTTTAAACTAGCATTGCTGAAAAAGAATCATGGATCAAAATGTTATGAATTGTTGATGAAGGCTTCAATTACTTCACATCAAATATATTTTTGGGGAAACATATTGCAAATGTTGTGTATTTGCCATAAAACAAAAGTTTTCTATTGCAAAAAGGGCATTAGAGAAACAAACATTAAAAAAAGTATAATAAATGGATCGATCTGAAGCCTATCTGGAGATTTGCGTGTTAAAAGTAAAAAAAAAAAAAAAAGACTTACTTATATATAAAATATGTGTATATACATGTATGTATATTTATTCATAGAACATATTCAATTGTATTTTTTTTATTTAGATGGGATATATATATATATATATATATATATATATATGCAAAGCTGAATTTGACCAAGCAACCCCCCCGTACCAAAAAGCCCTTGATGAAAGCGGATACAATTTCACCCTCACCTATGAACCCACGCCAGGAAACCAACCGAAAAAGAACAGAAAACGAAACGACATCATCTGGTACAACCCCCCATACAGCAAAAACGTCTCAACTAACATTGGACACAAATTCCTCAATCTGATTGACAAACACTTTCCCAAAGACAACACCCTAAGAAAAGTATTCAACAAGAACAACATTAAATTGAGCTACAGCTGTATGACCAATATACGACAAATCATCTCAAACCACAACAAAACAATTGCAAATGAGCCGTCGGCCCCCGGACAGAGCGACTCCAAAACCAACAAAGGTTGCAACTGTCGAAAGAAACCTGATTGCCCTCTCAACGGGGGGTGCTTACAAACATCAGTTGTCTACCAATCTAAGGTAACACGCAAGGACATTAACCCATCCGACACATATGTAGGGTTAACTGAAGGAGAGTTCAAAACCAGATGGAACAATCACAAGGCTTCTTTCAGGAACCAAAACCTGCGGAATACCACAGAACTCAGCAAACACATTTGGGACCTCAAAGACAATAATGTTGAATATTCAATAACATGGCAAATTCTTGCATCCAGCACACCTTACAATAGTGGTAATAAAAGATGCAACCTATGCTTGAAAGAGAAACTGTTTATTATTTACCGTCCAGACCTGTCATCCCTCAACAAGCGCAGCGAAATTGTAACAGCATGCCGCCACAGACGGAAACACCTCCTAGGTAACACATGAGCCAATCACCACGCCCCTACGCCAGCCTGTACCCACCCACTCTGTGCCCTATATAATCCATGGTATGTGAATGCTCCCATTAAAATCTCCTGATGATTGAGGGAACCCCCCCTCATGAAACAGGCCTGTAGAGATGAAATAGTCTTGTGATTTTTTCCCCACACATACATATATATATATATATATATGTATATATATATATATATATGTGTATATATATATACATATATATATATATATGTGTATATATATATATATATATATATATATATATATATATATATATATATATATATAATGCAGCTGAGATAGGCTCCAGCACCCCCTGCGACCCCAAAAGGAACAAGCGGTAGAAAATGGATAGATGGATGGATGGATACATGCATATATATATATATATATATATATATATATATATATATTTCCATCAAAATTTATAATAAATAAATATGGAATGTTTCCTATTCAAACTGTCAATTTAAGTGCAAATGAAAATACAGCTTCACCACTTTGGTCATCATTTTTGCGCTCCAGACTCCTGTTTGTTTGTATTTATTAGCCTTTATTTAACCAGGTAAAATCCCATTGAGATCAAAGATCTCTTTTCCAAGGGAGACCTGGCCAAGAGGGCAGCAGCAAGGTTACATTAAAAACAGTAAACAAATACATAAAACATCACATTTACAACATTAAAACTTGCTGACATGACACATGTGCATACAGACAAGGTAGACTACAATCCTTTCACATAAGCTTTAAACTCATTCAACGTAACTAGGGTTTGAAGTTTAATGTTCGATTGTAGGTTATTCCAAGCCTTCGGTGCTGAAAACCTAAATGCTTTCTTGCCCAGTTCAGTTCTTACTTTGGGGACGACAAATTGCAGAACATTCATTGAACGAAGATTGTGACTTCCTTGTTTCTTACAAGGAAGTCACAATTTGTTTGAGATTGTCATTGCTGCCACAAGTGGTGGAAAAGTGTATTACAACTGAGTACCGACATATTTTTTGGGCGGCCTAATCCCCTTCTGCCTTGGAGACGTGCAATATACTATAATTATTGACTTGTTTGAATTGACAAATGTGCTGTTTTAGCCTGCAACATTCTTGTTACGTATGACTAGCTTGTGGCTATTGTGTGCTTAGCTGCTAGTAGTACACTGATAGCTTCTTATTTTCACTATTTGGGCTCCAGGCTTCAGTCATTGACTGCAGAAAAAATGTAGATTGTGTTTAGAACTTTTACACGGGGGACGGAGTGGCGCTGTTGGAGAGTGGCTGTGCCAGCAACCTGAGGGTTCCTGGTTCAATCCCCACCTTCTACCAACTACGTCACGGCCATTGTGTCCTTGAGCAAGACACTTCACCCTTGCTCCTGATGGGTGGTGGTTAGCGCCTTGCATGGCCATCAGTGTGTGAATGTAGAAATAGTGTCAAAGCATTTTGAGTACCTTGAAGGTATAAAAGCGCTACACAAGTATAACCCATTTACCATTTACCATTTACCATTACACGTCATCCCCTCAAAACGGAGATGCATAACATGACATTTTGGTCAACTCAAAGTCTATATGTCACGTCTTGATTGTTTTGATTTCATAGATAGTGCTCCGTTATCGTCTGAGTACTTCTACAGACATTTGAAGAGTGTGGGTACACTATAAGGGTTGTAAGCCGTGAGTGTTGGATGAAGTCTGTGACTTATCACCTTGAGCAAGATGCCACTCTTACTGGGCACCTGCTCGGATTAGCACCATTAAATCTTCAAGTAATCTCCAACCATTGCAAGCAAAAAAAAAAAAAGTAGGTTGTTGTTGACAGTGACGGATATTAGGCAAGGTGTAGATCTGAATTCAAGCGGTCTACTTCTGGTCCAAGAGAGATTAAGGCCAGCAGGAAGATAAAGACTCACTGCAGTCCAGATAAAACACAACAGGAAGTCTGAAGTCATCTGCACAAAGATGTTTAACAAACACCAGCCTCGTGCAGACAGAACACTGAGACTAGAGATCCTCATTTACTGGGGCAATTATTTCCATCTGGTACTGCAAGATTCCACATGGTACTGCATGTGGTACTGCAAGATTCCACGTGGTACTGCATGTAGTACTGCAAGATTCCACAATTACTACATGTGGTACTACAGGATTGGATATGTACTGCAAGATTGCATGT
Organism: Nerophis lumbriciformis; assembly: GCF_033978685.3. Classification (NCBI taxonomy): domain Eukaryota; kingdom Metazoa; phylum Chordata; class Actinopteri; order Syngnathiformes; family Syngnathidae; genus Nerophis; species Nerophis lumbriciformis. Next base: position 1,896,929 of record NC_084569.2, read on the forward strand.
ATACTGCAAGATTCTACGTTTACTACATGTGGTACTACAAGATTGTATATGTACTGCAATATTGCATGTATACTGCAAGATTCCACATTTACTACATGTGGTACTACAAGATTGTATATGTACTGCAATATTGCATGTATACTGCAAGATTCCACATTTACTACATGTGGTACTACAAGATTGTATATGTACTGCAAGATTGCATGTATGCTGCAAGATTCCACATTTACTACATGTGGTACTACAAGATTGTATATGTACTGCAATATTGCATGTATACTGCAACTGCAAGATTCCACATTTACTGCATGTGGTACTACAAGATTGGATATGTACTGCAAGATTGCATGTATACTGCAAGATTCCACATTTACTGCATGTGGTACTACAAGATTCCACGTGGTACTGCATGTGTACTGCAAAGTGGAGAAGGACACAGAAATATGTGCCTCCACTTGGTCGTCCACAGTGCAGCACCAGCTCAGTGTGGTTTGGGTCTGATCATGCATCCTAAATATAACAAAGACGTACTTGGCCTGTTGCAACGTGGCACAACATTTCCTGTCCCATCAAATCCTCGTGGATATGAGCAGTCTTTGGAAAATACTTTTCAAAAGTATTTATAGTTACTTTACCAAAGAATGTATTTACTGTTTAATAAATTATAGAAAATTCCAAACTATAAGTTGCAAATTTTTTCCTGCGCTTTGTATCCTGCAGCTTATAAAACGCTCTTTGCTGACAGCTATGATGCAAATAGTTAAAAAAACCTAAACAAAAACAAGGCATTGAAATGGTGTGTTATTGTTTGTGCTATGGTGCTATCTTTTGAATGAGTTCGCTCATTTTAGACTCGTGCTGTCAACCGGACATGCCGTTTGGTCTTCTGGCAGTCCATAGCGGTTCTACTCTTATGGATTCTTCATTTATAAGTTTTTACAATATAACTAAAGCTATTCTTACTTACTAAAGCGTTCCAGGTGTGATGTCTGTGGGCATGTTTTTTATGCATATTTGTACGTGCTATCGTAATGTAATGAAGCTACTAGCATGGTTAGCATTAGCTAATATGCTAACAGGTTTACAAGTGTCTGTGTTAGTATTATTAACTCACAATGGCATTCTTTTTGTGTTGTTTCACAAATTCCTCAGTAAATTCGCCAAAACGTTGCCGTGGAGTTATTGAGTCTGTTTAGCTGATTGGAGACCTAGCTTGCGCAGCTAGTGGGTCCATGACCATGACTTCTGTTTTGTTTGATCAGCCGTTTTACTGCTGTTTTATTTGGAAACATTTACAGAATATTTCTTTGTAAATAACTCATTTCACAATGTATATATCTGCCACTTATAGTGCGGTGCGACTAATATATGTAACATACCGGTATATTGTTTTCTTCTAAAATTCAGTGGGTGTGGCTTATATAGCGGTGCGCTCTATAGTCTGGGAAATCCGGTACTTGATTAGGTAGTGCCAGCTGACTTGGCTCACCAGTCTCCAGGGCCCAGAGACAATTTAGTGTCCAGTGAGGCCTCACATGCATGTTTTTGGGAAGTGGGTGAAAGCTGGAGAAAAGCCACACAAGCACGGGGAAGAACATGCAAAGCTGATGCAGACATGTTCCATTGGAGAGTGGAACTCCGGTCTCCAGACTGGGAGGCAGACGCGCTAACCACCGTCACGCCTGAATAAATATATCATGTTCATGTTGTAAAGAGCCTCACTGCCAGGGAAAGTACAAACTAATATCAGCTTTTTATCTCTGGATCTGCAACAACATTTAATTGCATTGGCATGTGGAAATTCCCACACATTAATATACTTCTGCTGGACACACACACACACACACATGCACACACGCACACACACACACACACACACACACACACACACACACACACACACACAAAAGTAGAAAATGTATTGTGTTAATTCTATCGTGTTAAAATCACTTAACATTTGTACAAGTTCCCAATGATTAGTATGATCAGGTCCAATAGGCAGCTCCATTGTGTGTTGGCATTAAGCAGAGCTGCTAGGGTACTCTTACTTTAGAATTAAATGACTCAAGTAAAAGTAAAAAGTAGTTCTCAAAATAATGACTTGACTAAGAGTAAGTATGCTGTGAAAATTACTACAAGTATTGAGTAACTTGTGATTGATGTAGTATCTGCTTTTATAGGTTCTTGGACTACAATTTGAGTTGGTGTGTGTGTGTGTGTGTGTGTGTGTGTGTGTATGTGTGTGTGTGTGTGTGTGTGTGTGTGTGTGTGTGTGTGTGTGTGTGTGTGTGTGTGTGTGTGTGTGTGTGTGTGTGTGTGTGTGTGTGTGTAAAACATAAAAATCATTTACAATTTACTTCAACATGTTTTCTCTAGTTGTAAGAAGAATTCCTGTAAGCTGAAATGTGAACATTTTACTGACACAGATGATAATATAAATGTAATTTTTACTAGCGTGAAAGTAATCATTGGATATTTTTTACTGCCTTTTCTGACGTCATGTGACTTTTTACACTCAGTAAGTTTCCATGCACTAAATTAGTCTGATTTGTCAAATAATTCAATTTCTTTTATTTTCACAGCTGCATGTGAAGTTGTAGTTTCTGTAATGTGAGTGATGGCCACTCTCCTACACTAGGGGGCGACTGTGCTCATGGCAGCTAGCTTAGCTACGTTATGTTAGATGTTAATACAATAGAAGAAGAGAATGCTACATGCTAATAAGCTAGCGCTCGTAACTTTAAAGCAGGGGTCCCCAAACTTTTCGACTCATATACATATATATGTAACAATGTAGAAACAGACGTTCATTATGCTTGATTAAATGATGAATGAAGTGTTGCTGGCGAGAAGTGGTATGTCCGGTTACCTGCGGGAAGTGCTCAGAACTGTGAAGCCTTCCAACTGGTGAGACACGTTTGAATATGGACTGTTTATATTTTGATTAGTACTTTGTAACGTACACATAAAAAGGTTCGCTAATTGGTATTGACCAAAACTGTATCTTAGAGTGATATTTTGAAGACAATA